>NC_041384.1:189368636-189376440 GCF_002162155.2 Triticum dicoccoides | reverse complement strand
CTGGCCGCCCAGTGCGCGCGCTCGGTCGCGCCCGTCGCCGCGCCGACCCGTTGCTCCTCGCCCCGTCCGCGCTCACCCCATCTACCGTGGTCGGCACGTTCCCGGCCGCCTCCGCTCGCGACCACCGAGACCCCCAGGCGCGCTCACCCTCGCCTCTCATGGTGTCGGCTGCGAGCCCCCGCACCAGTTAGTCGCGGCCCTCCCCGTGCTCTGCCCGGTCGCAGCCGCCGGAGCTCAACGCCGGCGTGCTGGCGCCCGCGCCCTCCAGCCGCCCCTTGTTGCCCGATTGGGGGCGCCCCCGCGGGCTAGCACCCGTTCGGGCTGAGCCCATGCGCCCGATCCGCTAAGGCCCCCGGGGCCAATGACAAGTGGGCCTCGCCCCGAGAACGTTTTGATAAAAAAAATAATAGTAATAATAAATAAATAATGAAATTAATTAATTAACTAATTAATTAACTTAATTAATTCTGATTAAACTGACCAATTAAAATTAATTAACCTAATGATTAATTAACTTAATTAACTACTGTTAATTAGCTAATTAATTAGTATGACAGTGGGGCCCACCCCCCTTAATTAATTATGATTAGTTTAATTAACCTGTTAATTAAAATGTGTCACTGACCAGTGGGACCCACTGGTCAGGTTGACCAGTCAACTCTGTTGACTGCTGATGTCAGCATGACATCATGCTGATGTCATTAATTCATTTTCGAATTAATTAAATAATTAATTAAATTCCAGAAATTAATAAAATCTTTAAAAAATCATATCTTTTAATCCGTAACTCGGATTAAAATACTTTCTACATGAAAGTTGCTCAGAACAATGAGACGATTCCGGATACGCGGTCCGTTCGTCCGCCACACACCCCTAACCTATCGAACCCGCAACTTTCCCCCTCCGGCTCCTCTGCCCGAAAACACGAAACACCGGGAATACTTTCCCGGGGGTTTTCCCCCCCTTCACCGGTATCACCTACTACCGCGTTAGGGCACACCGAACACCGCGTATTGCCTTGATATATTTTGTGGTGCTTTGTTTGCTCTGTATTCATTATTTCTTCCCCCTCTTCTCTCCGGTAGACTACGAGACCGACGCTGCTGCTGACCAGTTCGACTACGGAGTTGACGACCCCTGTCTCTTGCCAGAGCAACCAGGCAAGCCCCCCCTTTGATCACCAGATATTGCCTACTCTTCTCTATACTGCTTGCATTAGAGTAGTGTAGCATGTTACTGCTTTCCGTTAATCCTATTCTGATGCATAGCCTGTCATTGCTGCTACAGTCATTGATACCTTACCCGCAATCCTAAATGCTTAGTATAGGATGCTAGTGTTCCATCAGTGACCCTACACTCTTGTCCGTTTGCCATGCTATACTACTGGGCTGTGATCACTTCGGGAGGTGATCACGGGCATATACTATATAGTTTACACTGTTACATTACCTGTGATACTGTTCGGAGTTGGGGGCTGAAAGGACAGGTGGCTCCACCCCGGTAGAGGTGGGCCTGGGTTCCCGACGGCCCCCGACTGTTACTTGTGGCGGAGCGACAGGGCAGGTTGAGACCACCTAGGAGACAGATGGGCCTGGTCCTGTTCGGCGTTCGCGGATACTTAACACGCTTAACGAGATCTTGGTATTTGATCTGAGTCGGCTACGAGCCTATACGCACTAACCATCTACGTGGGAGTAGTTATGGGTATCCCGACGTCGTGGTATCAGCCGAAGCACTTCAGACGTCAGCGACGGAGCGGCGCGCGCCGGATTGGAACGTAAGCCTGCTCTTGTATTAAGGGGGCTAGTTCTGCTTCCGGCCGCCCTCGCAACGTGCAGGTGTGCTATGGGCGATGGGCCCAGACCCCTGTGCGCTTAGGTTTAGACCGACGTGCTGGGCTCTCTGTTTTGCCTAGGTGGGGCTGCGACGTGTTGATCTTCGGAGGCCGGGCATGACCCAGGAAAGTGTGTCCGGCCAAATGGGATCGAGCGTGTTGGGTTATGTGGTGCACCCCTGCAGGGAAGTTAATCTATTCGAATAGCCGTGATCTTCGGTAACAGGACGACTTGGAGTTGTACCTTGACCTTATGACAACTAGAACCGGATACTTAATAAAACACACCCTTCCAAGTTCCACAGACAACCCGATGATCGCTTTTCCGCAGGGCGACAAGGAGAGGATCGCCGGGTAGGATTATGCTATGCGATGCGACTGGAGATGCGCTTGGAGATGCTACCTGGATATGCTACTTGGAGATGCTACTTGGAGGACTTCAATATACTCTCTTCTACATGCTGCAAGACGGAGGCTGCCAGAAGCGTAGTCTTCGACAGGATTAGCTATCCCCCTCTTATTCTGGCATTCTGCAGTTCAGTCCACTGATATGGCCTCTTTACACATATACCCATGCATATGTAGTGTAGATCCTTGCTTGCGAGTACTTTGGATGAGTACTCACGGTTGCTTTTCTCCCTCTTTTCCCCTTTCCCTTCTACCTGGTTGTCGCAACCAGATGCTGGAGCCCTGGAGCCAGACGCCACCGTCGACGATGATTCCTACTACACTGGAGGTGCCTACTACTACGTGCAGGCCGCTGACGACGACCAAGAGTAGTTAGGAGGATCCCAGGCAGGAGGCCTGCGCCTCTTTCGATCTGTATCCCAGTTTGTGCTAGCCATCTTATGGCAACTTGTTTAACTTATGTCTGTACTCAGATATTGTTGCTTCCGCTGACTCGTCTATGATCGAGCACTTGTATTCGAGCCCTCGAGGCCCCTGGCTTGTATTATGATGCTTGTATGACTTATTTATGTTTTAGAGTTGTGTTGTGATATCTTCCAGTGAGTCCCTGATCTTGATCGTACACAATTGCGTGCATGATTAGGGTACGATTAAATCGGGGGCGTCACAAGTTGGTATCAGAGCCGACTGCCTGTAGGAATCCCCCTTTCCAACTCCTTGGCCGAAGTCGAGTCTAGTCGTTGAAAAACTTTTACTAACATGGCTGTGTGGCCCATGGGCCCACGTCGCCATCGGGAGGTATTAGGATCTTTTATTCCTCGACCTTTACTCTGGGATTCTGAACCCTCTTCTATTCGGGTTAAACGATTTTTACTAAAAACTAACTTTAGGTTCTCGAAAATACTTTCTCCCGGAGAGCCCCTTCAGTCCAGATGGTCATCGACTGCACCAGAAGATTTCGGAGATACTCTTTGATATTCTCTCGAGACTTTGTGCCCATCACTTTTGCTATTCCCGACCACCGATAAATCCTTATGGATAACTACTTACACTTGCCATTCTTACGATCATTCCCCATTGTTCTTGTTATTACAAGATACCCGAAGTTTTCTCTATTGTTCCGAGAATACTTCGTGCCTACTGCCTAGCAGTTCTTTGCCACATGAATACCCCTTCAAATAAATCGCCGCACTTGTCAAGTATCCGCTCATCCCCAGTTGTTCATGAGTTTCACAAAAGTCTTCAAAATACTATTCGATCTTCTGAAAATCCTCTAGAGCCTTTGGCTCTTGAAATTCTTGCCTGCTTGCATTATGGTTAATCCCATAAGTCTCGTAGTCTTAATGACATTCCTTGTCATTATCATTTTGAGTCTGTTGACTCAATATGTTGCGAATGCACGTAATCATCAGTTGATCCTTTTAAATTATCTCTCCGGCTCAGACATCTTTCAAACATGAGCTGGTTCTCGACCAAACTATCTGTCGTCGATTGTGCCTCTGGTATATTCAATTGATCCATCCTTGATCAGAACGTCTGCTTCTGATCCTTTGTTTTGGAAATCATAATTCTTTTTTATTTAAGCTTTGAATTATTCAGATGATTCCATAACCTGTTGCATTTGCATTCCTTCCTCTTCTGGTTGAGTACCGATACTCATATCAGATCCTTTCTGGACTATCAAGTCCTTTGTTGGATTGTTATCCGATAGTGTCCTTCACATTTGAACACTTTGTGAGTTCTTCCCCTTATACATGATGCCCTTGTTAAGTTGTATCCTCTGCTTGGCCAACCGTGCTCTGCTTTCGGGCTTGTGTTATTTACTCTGGAAACTTGTGGTATATGTTTCTAAGAAGCCCCTATGGGTTGAACGTATGCCTTCTCTAAACCGTGTGAACCCGAAAGTTTTCACGAGTCATACTTATCTGGGATTGCACCAGGTAAAACTTTCAACAACTAATGTCATCTTTGAAATACGAGAGGTGAATGGAAGATTATGCATTGAGGAAGTGGGAGTCGACCTTGAACTTTGTGTTCATGCCCATGGACGCGATGTATATCCTATCCTGGAAGCTTCTTGTAATAATAACTATTTCCTTGATAGCTAACATATGGTATCTGTGAATTGATCCCTTGCAACCGTGGTTCCAACCATGATTGTTCTTCTTTGATCTCACTTCTCGGACAAGTTAAAACAATTGTCTCCTATGGATCAATACACCAGTCCAACCTTTACTTTGATCTTGTGTCGAGTATTACCCCCCTGGTATCTCGAGATTATCATGGAACTGCATAACTTTTTATGAGTTCTTCATCAAGTGCTACCTTCCCACTGATTCCAATTTTTCGCGGGCTCTGAGTTATGGAACACTCAAAGACCCCGATAGCTGAACCGAGTCCGCTCTACGGTTCAACAACTCTTCAGTAAGCTTCTATAAGTACGAGTTTGTACCCGATCACGCCATTCCTAGCCTGTTTGGCTATATCATTATCGTGACGATTCTAACTGTGCTACCTGGTCCTTATTCTCGGAGCACCAATTTTCGACGATGAACTAACCTTATGTCGATCCTCATCGTCATATCATTTCGCCTTGAACGACAAGCTTGGTTTCGAGTTTGTGTCGTAACTGTGGTTCCAATAACCTCTTGCTCATCATTTCTTTGACTTGATGTCGTCGCTGATTGACTACATCTGCATGAAATCTCTCGACAATTGTGTCGTGATCATCATCAACCTTATGAGCTCTTCCAGGAATTCAATTGAATTCATGATGGGTAATACCATCCTTGCCCCTCGATGATTCCTGTTCTCATTGACCACTTTATTGCCTTTCGTTCAACACAACTTGTTCGTGTTTTGTGTAAACCTTGAGATCACTGCTACCCAGCAGTTGATCTTCCTTACCTCGGAAGTATTACCATCTCTTTTTGTCAAGAATGTGGTGAGAATTTCACCACCTCTTAATAATTCTTGATATCATAATACTACTTGCCATCTTCGTTCATTCCTTGGTCCCCGTATTGATTTCAACCGGAATACCGACAATGGAGCTATGACGTGGGAATTCAAAACTTCTAGCAACCCTATTGCTTTGAAGTGAATGGGCAATAGTTCATTCTAAGTCCTTCGCTAATTGAATCACCATTCTAAGATTGGTAGTGCAACCCAACCCGTACTTCGGGCGCACCCTTCAACCAATGTTTAATTGTGTATGTTTTCCTCGAGCATACTTCCTTATATCAGTTGATCTGACAAATGTTATCTCCTTGTTCACTTAATGGTGGAAATCCATCTTTTGGGAATCTCGATGAATTGCCGTTGAGTTCACCAGACACCTCCTTGTCCTCTCCTTGGTTTAATGGTGAACTATTGCTTCAGAAACCCGCTCCCATAGTTCGTTTCCCGAGAAGCTTGCAATGCCATTTCAACGATTTGTGTTGCGCCTTTTCTTCTCGGACATCCTGAGTCTCAGGTATCCTGACACCAATCGGATCTGAATCTCGGTCAGATATGATGGTTGGGACAACTTTCCAAGAGTTATGACGTTGATACTTTGATGACCCGGTAACATGATGTCATGCCTAGCACCCCCCCCCCCCTCGGCTGGAGGACCTATTGCTATAATTTTCCTTTTAGCAATGCTATCCATTCATCCATGAGGAAATTGTAAGACTTATTCTACAAGTTATTCCTGATGGATCCTTCATGTTTCCAAAGTCTGATCTTCACCTGAAGACCTTGTCAATGCTATCTCGAAGCATGTCTATGGTACTCCAATTTTCAACAAGAACATTTGAAGCCCAATGTTAAATGTTTCCTGCCCAATTATCCAAACACCGCTGTATGGGTAATATCAGGAAATTTCTCTCCCCTACCTAAGGAGTTTTCTACATAATATACTATCATGGATATCATGCTCTGCTTGTCCTTGGGAAGGATATACCCTTGAAATATGTGTTTAAACATAATTTCCTTTCCATTGTTCTGTTTAATCTGATGATCATATTTTCCTTCCATTGTTGGTTTAACCTTTCTTGTGAACTATATGATCTGAGCAGTAATATTCTCCTGCTTATGTAAACACCTCGTTGTACAATTCTGTCAGTAAGACCCTGTTACTTTTGTTGATGACATTCCGGTAACCACCGATGGACGAGAACTTTGCCTACTGGTCCGCTTCGTTCAACGAGCAGGAAAATGGTTCTCTTCGTCCCTCGCCCTGGGTACTGACATTGTTGCCGACATAACTGACATGCTACTCTCTGACATGCCTTGCTATCGTGATCGTACAAGATGTCAGCCCCCCTTTCTACTTTTAACCCACATGGTGGGCCCATGACCCACAGGTCCCAGGAACGAAACCTGACTCTCCTGTACAACCTGTTGTCAAAGTTATTCCTCGTGCTTGACTTTGTATGTAATTCACGGGCCACTTGCCTGTTGATCTATTCTGGTATCGGACACAATACTTATTCCCATTGCTCAGAACCCCTTTCGCACTCCGCTTCAGGCAATGAACGATTGCCTATCCGCTTGAAACTTCTTATTGCACCGTCTTACTTTGCTCTCGATATGTGTAATTTGTTCAACTCGAGAGATACTCATATGTTCATTCTTGGGATACCCCCAGATGAATTTCCCTTATAACATCCTATCATTGTAGAGCTGCCCCTTACCTACTCGTAAGTACGATGTAGTTCCCCGAAGAAAGGACGACAACTTCATCATGATGCCTTGCAATAAAGAATTGAAGACATTAACGAAAGGGATTAACTTCTTCGAGAAGATCCGTTAGAATTTTGTAACTAGACCTCCCCCCCCCCCCTTTCTCTACCTCTTAAATCTCGGGACGAGATTTCTTGTAGAGGAGGAGAATTCTGACGCCCGGATAATTAAGCTACAGTAACCCTCTACTAGTGATGCCGCGTCACCTAGATTACTGTGACAAATCTGGCGTTAGTTCGAAACCGATTCAAATTCGAATTCAAAATCAAGTCAAACATTAAAGGTTTTATGATATTAAAACTAAAATGTTCGGGTGGTTCCAAATAATTCATAAGTAATTATGGTGGAGGAACCACACTTTTATAAAAGGCATAAATACTCTAAAATGTTTTGAATAGTAGCAAAAACAATTAGTTGAATTCCTTGTACAATAAATAAAATATTAAACTATTTTATTTAGTTACCCAAATTAATGTGGCAGTAGTATGTGTAAGCAATACCAATTTAGGAACCATTGGTGTATTTTGTAAAACTAAAATAAAAGAAGACTACACATAAAAAAAAGTAAAGTAAAAAGAAAAGGCAAAGCAAAAAAAAAGGAAAGAGAGAAGGCCCCCCCCCACTGGGCTTCGGCCCAACAGGCCGGCCCAGTCGACCATCGGCCCAGCCGGCCACTCCCCATATCCTCACTCCACCCCGAAACCCTAACCGAACCAACCCCCCTCCCCCCTCACTCCCTCGTCTCTCCCTCTCCCCCGATCCAGATCGGATCGGGGCCGATCCCCCGGTCGTCGCCCGGTGCCGCCTCACGGCGCCCTTCTCCCACGCTCGTCG
>NC_041384.1:189362894-189368198 GCF_002162155.2 Triticum dicoccoides | reverse complement strand
GCCCGTCGCCGCGCCGACCCGTTGCTCCTCGCCCCGTCCGCGCTCACCCCATCTACCGTGGCCGGCACGTTCCCGGCCGCCTCCGCTCGCGACCACCGAGACCCCCAGGCGCGCTCACCCTCGCCTCTCATGGTGTCGGCTGCGAGCCCCCGCACCAGTTAGTCGCGGCCCTCCCCGTGCTCTGCCCGGTCGCAGCCGCCGGAGCTCAACGCCGGCGTGCTGGCGCCCGCGCCCTCCAGCCGCCCCTTGTTGCCCGATTGGGGGCGCCCCCGCGGGCTAGCACCCGTTCGGGCTGAGCCCCTGCGCCCGATCCGCTAAGGCCCCCGGGGCCAATGACAAGTGGGCCCTGCCCCGAGAACGTTTTGATAAAAAAATAATAGTAATAATAAATAAATAATGAAATTAATTAATTAACTAATTAATTAACTTAATTAATTCTGATTAAACTGACCAATTAAAATTAACTAACCTAATGATTAATTAACTTAATTAACTACTGTTAATTAGCTAATTAATTAGTATGACAGTGGGGCCCACCCCTCTTAATTAATTATGATTAGTTTAATTAACATGTTAATTAAAATGTGTCACTGACCAGTGGGACCCACTGGTCAGGTTGACCAGTCAACTCTGTTGACTGCTGATGTCAGCATGACATCATGCTGATGTCATTAATTCATTTTCGAATTAATTAAATAATTAATTAAATTCCAGAAATTAATAAAATCTTTAAAAAAATCATATCTTTTAATCCGTAACTCGGATTAAAATACTTTCTACATGAAAGTTGCTCAGAACAATGAGACGATTCCGGATACGCGGTCCGTTCGTCCGCCACACACCCCTAACCTATCGAACCCGCAACTTTCCCCCTCCGGCTCCTCTGCCCGAAAACACGAAACACCGGGAATACTTTCCCGGGGGTTTTCCCCCCCTTCACCGGTATCACCTACTACCGCGTTAGGGCACACCGAACACCGCGTATTGCCTTGATATATTTTGTGGTGCTTTGTTTGCTCTGTATTCATTATTTCTTCCCCCTCTTCTCTCCGGTAGACTACGAGACCGACGCTGCTGCTGACCAGTTCGACTACGGAGTTGACGACCCCTGTCTCTTGCCAGAGCAACCAGGCAAGCCCCCCCTTTGATCACCAGATATCGCCTACTCTTCTCTATACTGCTTGCATTAGAGTAGTGTAGCATGTTACTGCTTTCCGTTAATCCTATTCTGATGCATAGCCTGTCATTGCTGCTACAGTCATTGATACCTTACCCGCAATCCTAAATGCTTAGTATAGGATGCTAGTGTTCCATCAGTGACCCTACACTCTTGTCCGTCTGCCATGCTATACTACTGGGCTGTGATCACTTCGGGAGGTGATCACGGGCATATACTATATAGTTTACACTGTTACATTACCTGTGATACTGTTCGGAGTTGGGGGCTGAAAGGACAGGTGGCTCCACCCCGGTAGAGGTGGGCCTGGGTTCCCGACGGCCCCCGACTGTTACTTGTGGCGGAGCGACAGGGCAGGTTGAGACCACCTAGGAGACGGGTGGGCCTGGTCCTGTTCGGCGTTCGCGGATACTTAACACGCTTAACGAGATCTTGGTATTTGATCTGAGTCGGCTACGAGCCTATACGCACTAACCATCTACGTGGGAGTAGTTATGGGTATCCCGACGTCGTGGTATCAGCCGAAGCACTTCAGACGTCAGCGACGGAGCGGCGCGCGCCGGATTGGAACGTAAGCCTGCTCTTGTATTAAGGGGGCTAGTTCTGCTTCCGGCCGCCCTCGCAACGTGCAGGTGTGCTATGGGCGATGGGCCCAGACCCCTGTGCGCTTAGGTTTAGACCGGCGTGCTGGCCTCTCTGTTTTGCCTAGGTGGGGCTGCGACGTGTTGATCTTCCGAGGCCGGGCATGACCCAGGAAAGTGTGTCCGGCCAAATGGGATCGAGCGTGTTGGGCTATGTGGTGCACCCCTGCAGGGAAGTTAATCTATTCGAATAGCCGTGATCTTTGGTAACAGGACGACTTGGAGTTGTACCTTGACCTTATGACAACTAGAACCGGATACTTAATAAAACACACCCTTCCAAGTTCCACAGACAACCCGGTGATCGCTTTTCCGCAGGGCGACGAGGAGAGGATCGCCGGGTAGGATTATGCTATGCGATGCGACTGGAGATGCGCTTGGAGATGCTACCTGGATATGCTACTTGGAGATGCTACTTGGAGGACTTCAATCTACTCTCTTCTACATGCTGCAAGACGGAGGCTGCCAGAAGCGTAGTCTTCGACAGGATTAGCTATCCCCCTCTTATTCTGGCATTCTGCAGTTCAGTCCACTGATATGGCCTCTTTACACATATACCCATGCATATGTAGTGTAGCTCCTTGCTTGCGAGTACTTTGGATGAGTACTCACGGTTGCTTTTCTCCCTCTTTTCCCCTTTCCCTTCTACCTGGTTGTCGCAACCAGATGCTGGAGCCCTGGAGCCAGACGCCACCGTCGACGATGATTCCTACTACACTGGAGGTGCCTACTACTACGTGCAGGCCGCTGACGACGACCAAGAGTAGTTAGGAGGATCCCAGGCAGGAGGCCTGCGCCTCTTTCGATCTGTATCCCAGTTTGTGCTAGCCATCTTATGGCAACTTGTTTAACTTATGTCTGTACTCAGATATTGTTGCTTCCGCTGACTCGTCTATGATCGAGCACTTGTATTCGAGCCCTCGAGACCCCTGGCTTGTATTATGATGCTTGTATGACTTATTTATGTTTTAGAGTTGTGTTGTGATATCTTCCCGTGAGTCCCTGATCTTGATCGTACACAATTGCGTGCATGATTAGGGTACGATTAAATCGGGGGCGTCACAACCATGTGACACAACACCACCGACAATGCCTACATCTGAGTTGATCGTAAGAGGTAATGACAAAGGTACCGATCTCCCCCCTCCACATGAGTATGATGAATACCTTGTCAATTTCAATGAACCATACGATGAGCTACCCACTACTATGATCACACCAGCTATTTTAGAAGACTATGTTCATGATTTGACTTTACCATGTGATCAAACAATTTTGAGCAAACCCATTGAATTAACTATCGACGCAAAAGAATCAAGTGAATCAAGGAATTAATCAGATTTGGATCAAATACGTTTCAAAATAATTGTGCCAATGTTTAATCATTTTGATATGACCTCTAATCTTGGTGATGGTTCATCAATGTTGGGATGGTTTAATGATAAGCATTGTCAGTCGTTTGATATGAATAAGAGCTTCACTTATATGTGCAAACTGAGTTGCAATATTTTCATGCCTTTGACCTATTGTGATAATATATTGGCTTTGTCACATGTGCCCCAACTGAGATCAGTGAAAATGGATGAGATATACATATACAGCCTGTACACCTTATCTCTTTTGTTAGCCGGATTTCAGATTCAGCAACGCCGAGGACGGCTTTGTTTTCAAGAAGGGGAGGATGATGAGGACATGGCTACCACAGTTACACCCATATCCCCTATTGTTTTACATCTTGGAATAGTTGCTAGAGCTCAGATACGCCAATTAAATTATCAGGTACTTTCATTTCTTGATAATGTTTCTAGTGTTCATGAGAATATGATGCTGCCTAACTTAGATACATTTGTGTTGCTTGCTATTGAAGGGCCTAGCACGGACAAGAAGGTTGAACATTGGAGCATGGTCAAGCACGGAGATGAAGGTGCGTGCGAAGAGAACAAGAACGGAGGTTCAAGTGGAGATTTCCAGACTTTGAAGCCACCATGATGACATACAAGAAGATGGACGAATATACAAGATGGCCTTTCAGAAATTTCGTCCATAGCTTATTATTGGTGTTGCGCCACCTTATTTTGGGCCAGGCCCATGTAAACTATTTTTAGAGTCCATATTGTAGGGGAAACGACTTAGGAGGTGTTTTAGTCCCACCTTGCCAAGGGTGGACAAAATCCCCTCTCTTTTCCCTATAAATATAGCCCTTAAGGCATCGTTTAGACTTAGGTTTTATTTAGTTAAAAGTTAGTCATCGTTGCAACTTTGTGTACTTCGTTTGTGTCCAACGACCAGACCAAGACCGCTTATGAAACCCCACTTTTATCAATACTTCATCCATACTCGCAATATTCAGATTGCTTAATCATATTTCTTGCTTGTTCTTCGATTGCTTGCAGGAATAGACCTTCGTGGTCAGGTTGATCGTGCTCCAGCATGGTCAATAACCTCTCTGAGTTGGTTTAGCGATTTCTAAGGCGCAGCATCGTGCACGTTTGTAGTCGGATCGTCAAAGTCGTCTCCACCAAATCTATAGTTATCATCTCATCAAAAGATCGGGACACTTGCCTCTATCAAGTGGTATCAGAGCTTGTTAGAAAGTTTGGATATTCTTTTATTTCGAATCAACTATCGGTGAAATAGATCAGACCAAATCCTCCTTGAAAGGAAACTTGGCTCAGCCGCATATAAAAAAGGAAGGACCAATATTCCATTTGGATCCTTGAGAAAAATCAATAAGGAAAGTTTGAGCGTCCAAAAAAAGGAGTACAGATCCGTACTAGTTTCTCTTTAAATTAGCACTAGGATGTTGCTGATTTGGAAAGCTAGATTCGTGGCTATCCTTTGAGATATTTGCCACGTTTTTGAATTTGCCAAGAAATAAAAGAGCGAGTAATCACGTTCGCTTGGTAAGGAAAGTTAACAAAGGAAGGTACGATGATTGGTTTCCATCCACGTGCAAGTACTTTTTTAAGGGCACGTGTACTTGGAAAGTAAGGAGAAAGAGAGAAATTACAGAGGGAGAAAAGGGGACGTGGTGTGCTATACTTGGAAAGCTTGGATAATCACTTATTTCGGATCAAGTCTTGAAAAAAATCAGATCGAATCCTCCTAGTTTGGTAACTTTGGATAAAAAAATTCAATAGTTGCCACGTTTGGATTTGGAAGTAAAAAAAACTGACCGATCAATTGTTAGCAGTGATCCGAATAAGTCAAGAAAGATTAAAAGAGGAAATAGATATGTTGTTTATTTGGAAAGGAGGAATGAAATCTGGACGTAAATCAAGGAGAGGTGGTTGTTTCCACGTTTGGAAGAAAAAAGGCAGGTTTTGTGCTGATCTGAATTTAAAAAGGTGGGTTCTTTGGAAAGACCGGATTAGTGGTTTCGAGAATCAAATTCGTGGAGATTTCTTGAAAAACAAAATTGAGGCGCAGAATTTGGGAGTAGTACTACACGTCAACCCCTTGGAACCATTAAAAAAAGAGGGCTGA
>NC_041384.1:189284285-189362528 GCF_002162155.2 Triticum dicoccoides | reverse complement strand
GGGGGGGAGAGCACATTCATTTGGGAAATGTGGAGCTAAAAAAACTGTTTTGTTTGAAGTCCTAGGCATTCACGTTTAAGGAACGTGAGGAGGAAAAAAAGGCAGGATTTGGTTCGGTTTCCAACAAGCACCATTGTTGTTGAGCTCTCCTTGTTTGTTGATTGCATATTCTAGTAGGCACGTTTGCACTTTGGAGAAAGGAAAAAAATCAGTGGTGCTTTGTTGTGCTATAAACTAGTAGGCGCTACAGTTACTTTGGAGTAGAAAAAAAAGTGGAAGGAGGCTTGTACCAAAGTGTGGTGTTGGCAACATCTTGTGAATTCGTCTGTGTCTTAGGCTCGCGTCTCTAGCACGGTCTAACCTAGAGCCAGCACTCGACTACTTTGAGCGATTATTCAACTTGCATTAATTAACGTGGTTGTAGCATTTTTTCCCACATATATAAAGCCAACCCAGCTCCACATATTTCTACACCGTGTAAGCATACGTTCACCTGGCAATCGCTTTACCCAACTCTTGGAGTTATTTTGACACCCCTGGTTGCCTGTCATCACCTGCTGCATGGTAAGAACTTGTAAGACTTTGATTTGCTATACTGTGAGTGTTTTACCATCACTTCACAGTAGTTCATAGGAACATTATTTTTGGATTTTGTTTCTTGTTTCTACTAATCATGACAGGATCTAGAGTCAATTCATGGGGTTTGTCGATCGTGGGAGACGTGCCATCACCTATGCAAATACCACAACCGTCACGAGTGGTGCACAAACATCCAAATGCACATAATCAGGTTAATGTTTCTATACCATCATTTAATGGCCATTTTAGACCTGCTTTATATATTGAATGGGAGTTTGACATAAATAATATATTTGCTTCCAATAATTTTGATGAACGTAAAAAAAGTTAAGGTTGCGGTTGGTTCTTTCACTGGTTATGCTGTAGTTTGGTGGAGTGGATATTGTCGGTTACACCATAATGATATACCTACTACTTGGGATGATTTGAAACTTGCCATGCGACATACATTCGTTCCCGCTTATTATTCTCGTGAGATGATTAAAAAGTTGCAACATTTAAAACAAGGTAGTGACACCGTAACGAAATATTACGATGCTTTACAAACTATCTTGTTGCATTCCTCTTTAGAAGAAAGTGAAGAAGATTTTATGGATAGATTTTGGGGAGGATTAAACCTTGATATTCAGGAGATACTAATTCATGAAGAGTATTATACTATGGATCATTTGTTTCGTGTCGCTTGTAAAGCTGAACAGGAAATAAAACAATGTGTTGCCCTCAAAGAGAACAAGCACAAGGTGCACATTTCAAGAGATGATACGGTTGTTCTTTCAACTACTAGGCGTTCTATGACAACTACATTCGTTGTTGTGAGGACTACATCACCTCCACCATGTGACACAACACCACCGACAGTGCCTACATCTGAGTTGGTCGTAAGAGCTAATGACAAAGGTACCGATCTCCCCCCTCCACATGAGTATGATGAATGCCTTGTCAATTTCAATGAACCATACGATGAGCTACCCACTACTATGATCACACCAGCTATTTTAGAAGACTATGTTCATGATTTGACTTTACCATGTGATCAAACAATTTTGAGTGAACCCATTGAATTAACTATCGATGAAAAAGAATCAAGTGAATCAAGGAATAAATCAGATTTGGATCAAATACGTTTCAAAATAATTGTGCCAATGTTTAATCATTTTGATATGACCTCTAATCTTGGTGATGGTTCATCAATGTTGGGATGGTTTAATGATAAGCATTGTCAGTCTTTTGATATGAATAAGAGCTTCACTTATATGTGCAAAGTGAGTTGCAATATTTTCATGCCTTTGACCTCTTGTGATAATATATTGGCTTTGTCACTGTGCCCCAACTGAGATCAGTGAAAATGGATGACATATACATATACAGTGTGTACACCTTATCTCTTTTGTTAGCCAGATTTCAGATTCAGCAACGCCGAGGACGGCTTTGTTTTCAAGAAGGGGAGGATGATGAGGACATGGCTACCACAGTTACACCCATATCCCCTACTGTTTTACATCTTGGAATAGTTGCTAGAGCTCAGGTACGCCAATTAAATTATCAGGTACTTTCTTTTCTTGATAATATTTCTAGTGTTCATGAGAATATGATGCTGCCTAACTTAGATAAATTTGTGTTGCTAGCTATTGAAGGGCCTAGCACAGACAAGAAGGTTGAACACTGGAGCATGGTCAAGCACGGAGATGAAGGTGCGTGCGAAGAGAACAATACCGGAGGTTCAAGTGGAGATTTTCGGACTTTGAAGCCACCATGATGACATACAATAAGATGGACGAAATATACATGATGGCCTTTCAGAAATTTCGTCCATAGCTTATTATTGGTGTTGCGCCACCTTATTTTGGGCCAGGCCCATGTAATCTATTTTTAGAGTCCATATTGTAGGGGAGACGACTTAGGAGGTGTTTTAGTCCCACCTTGCCAAGGGTGCACAAAATCCCCTCTCTTTTCCCTATAAATATAGCCCTTAAGGCATCGTTTAGACTTGGGTTTTATTTAGTTAAAAGTTAGTCATCGTTGCAACTTCGTGTACTTCGTTTGTGTCCAACGACTAGACCAAGACCGCTTATGAAACCCCACTTTTATCAATACTTCATCCATACTCGCAATATTCAGATTGCTTAATCATATTCTTGCTTGTTCTTCGATTGCTTGCAGGAATAGACCTTCGTGGTCAGGTTGATCATGCTCCAGTGTGGTCAATAACCTCTCAGAGTTGGTTTAGTGATTGCAAAGGTGCAACGTCGTGCACGTTTGTAGTCGGATCGTCAAAGTCATCTCCACCAAATCTATAGTTGTCATCTCATCGAAAGATCGGGACCCTCGCCTCTATCACTATATAACTCAAAAGATATAAGTGAAACATATATAGTATTCTAACAATTTCCGAATCATGTGTGTATCTCTGAAAAGGTGTGTACAGCAAGGATGGTTGTGGAAAACTAACAAATAAAGACTCAAGTAATAAAAGACGCTCCAAGCAAAATACATATCATGTGGTAAATAAAAATATAGCTCCAAGTAAAGTTACCGATGGAAGTAGAAGAAAGAGGGGATGCCTTCCGGGGCATCCCCAAGCTTTGGATTTTAGGTGTCCTTAGATTATATTGGGGGTGCCATGGGCATCCCCAAGCTTAGTCTCTTGCCACTCCTTGTTCCATAATCCATCAAATCTTTACCCAAAACTTGAAAACTTCACAACACAAAACTTAAAGTAGAAAATCTCGTGAGCTTTGTTAGCAAAAGAAAACAAAACACCACTTCAAGGTACTGTAATGAACTCATTCTTTATTTATATTGGTGTTAAACCTACTGTATTCCAACTTCTTTATGGTTTATAAACTATTTTACTAGCCATAGATTCATCAAAATAAGCAAACAACACACGAAAAACAGAATCTGTCAAAAACAGAACAGTCTGTAGTAATCTGTAGCTAACACAAGATCTGGAACCCCAAAAATTCTAAAATAAATTTCTGGACGTGGGTAATTTATCTATTAATCATCTTCAAAAATAATTAACTAAATAGAACTTTCCAAATAAAAATGGCAGCAATTCTTGTGAGCACTAAAGTTTCTGTTTTTTACAGCAAGATTAAAAAGACTTTCCCCAAGTCTTCCCAACGGTTCTACTTGGCACAAACACTAATTAAACACAAAAAACACAACCAAAACAGATGCTAGATAAATTATTTATTACTAAACAGGATCAAAAATCAAGGAATAAAAATAAAATTGGGTTGCCTCCCAACGAGCGCTATCATTTAACGCCCCTAGCTAGGCATAAAAGCAAGGATAGATCTAGGTATTGCCATCTTTGGTAGGCAATCCATAAGTGGCTATCATAATAGATTAATAAGGTAATTTAATTTTATTTCTAGGGAAGTGTTCCATGCCTTTCCTTAACGGAAATTGGAATCTAATATTCCCTTCTTTCATATCAATAATTGCACCAATCGTTCTAAGGAAAGGTCTACCAAGAATAATAGGACATGAAGGATTGCAATCTATGTCAAGAACAATAAAATCTATGGGCACATAATTCCTATTTGCAACAATAAGAACATCATTAATTCTTCCCATAAGTTTCTTAATAGTGGAATCCGCAAGGTGCAAGTTTAAAGTGCAATCATCAAAATCACAGAAACCTAACAAATCACACAAAGTCTTTGGAATCGTGGAAACACTAGCACCCAAATCACACAAAGCATAGCATTCATGATCTTTAATTTAAATTTTAATAGTAGTTTCCCACTCATCATTAGTAGTTTCCCATTCATGATCTTTAATTTAAATTTTAATAGTATTGGTGAAGTCACACAATTTAGTATTATCTTGAGCCATCGTGACAAGCAAGCAATCCAACACACAAGCAAACAAGAAATGGGCAAAAAGAGGCAAATAGAGAAAGAGAGGGAGGATGGAGAGAGAGGGCGAATAAAACAGCAAGGGTGAAGTGGGGGAGAGGAAAACAAGAGGCAAATGGCAAATAATGTAATGCGGGAGATAAGGGCTTGTGATGGGTAGTTGGTATGTCTTGACTTGCAACAGCGCCACAAGTGACTCGTTGTCGGGAGTCAAATCTTGAATTGTCTTGCGCAAACCTCCTCGGCAACAGTGCCAGAAATCCTTCTTGCTACCTCTTGAGCACTTGCGTTGGTTTTCCCTTGAAGAGGAAAGGGTGATGCAGCAAAGTAGAGTAAGTATTTCCCTATGTTTTTGAGAACCAAGGTATCAATCCGGTAGGAGGCCGCGCACAAGTCCCTCGCACCTACACAAACAAATAAATCCTCACAACCAACGCGATAAGGGGTTGTCAATCCCTACACAGTCACTTACGAGATTGAGATAAATAACAAATTAATATTTTTATGATAAAGAGAACTAAAAGATGCAAAGTAAAATAAATGGCAAAGGAAATAACTAAGTATTGGAAGATTAATATGATGGAAGATAGACCCGGGGGCCATAGGTTTCACTAGTGGCTTCTCTCAAGAGCATAAGTATTTACGGTGGGTGAACAAATTACTGTTGAGCAATTGACAGAATTGAGCATAGTTATGAGAATATCTAGGTATGATCATGTATATAGGCATCACATCCGAGACAAGTAGACCTACTCTTGCCTGCATCTACTACTATTACTCCACACATCGACCGCTATCCAGTATGCATCTAGATTATTCAGCTCAAGAGAACAGAGTAACGCTTTAAGCAAGATGACACGATGTAGAGGGATAAACTCTTGCAATACGATATAAACCCCATCTTGTTATCCTCGATGGCAACAATACAATACGTGCCTTGTTGCGCCTACTGTCACTGGGAAAGGACACCGCAAGATTGAACCCAAAGCTAAGCACTTCTCCCATTGCAAGAAAGATCAATCTAGTAGGCCAAACCAAACTGATAATTCGAAGAGACATGCAAAGATAACCAATCATACATAAAAGAATTCAGAGAAGATTCAAATATTGTTCATAGATAAACTTGATCATAAACCCACAATTCATCGGTCTCAACAATCACACCACAAAAGAAGATTACATCGAATAGATCTCCACAAGAGAGGGGGAGAACTTTGTATTGAGATCCAAAGAGAGAGAAGAAGCCATCTAGCTAATAACTATGGACCTGTAGGTCTGAAGTAAACTACTCACACTTCATCGGAGAGGCTATGGTGTTGATGTAGAAGCCCTTCGTGATCGATGCCCCCTCCGACGGAGCTCCGGAAAAGGCCCCAAGATGGGATCTCGTCAGGATGCCTTACTAGAGCGATGACGGGACTAGGGAGTAAAAAGAATTCCTAAACTCTCCGATATATAATTCCTAAATGACTCAAAACATTTTTCTAGACTCAACAACGGCTGCTAAAAACGATCAAGCAGTGGGGGCGCCTAAGGTCGGGGAAGGCTCTGATTACCAACTTGTAACGCCCTCGATGCGGCTATATCTCCCACGTGTCGAAGCACGACTTAGAGGCATAACCGCATTGAAAGCAATGTCGCAAGTGAGGTAATCTTCACACAACCCATGTAATACATAAGGGAACAAGATACATAGTTGGCTTACAATCGCCACTTCACACAATTACATGAATAAAGCATTACAACATCCAAATACAATCAAGGTCCGACTACGGAGCCAAAATAAAAGAAGAACCCCAAATGCGACAAAGGTCCTCGATCGACCCCAACTGGGCTCCACTACTGATCAACTAGAACGGAACAACACAAAGGACAAGATCTTCATCGAGCTCCTCCTTGAGCTTGGTTGCGTCACCTGCTCGGTTTCATCGGCACCTGCAAACTGGTTTTGGAATTATCTGTGAGCCACGGGGACTCAGCAATCTCACACCCTCGCGATCAAGACTATTTAAGCTTATGGGTAAGGTAAGGCATGAGGTGGAGCTGCAGCAAGCGACTAGCATATATGGTGGTTAACATACGCAAAAGAGAGCGAGAAGAGAAGGCAAGGCACGGTCGATAAAAAGTATGATCAAGAAGTGATCCTAGAACAACCTACGTCAAGCATAACTCCAACACCATGTTCACATCCCGGACTCCGCCGGAAAGAGACCATCACGGTAACACGCGCGGTTGATGCATGTTAATTAAGTTAAGGTTCAAATTATCTACAACCAGACATTAACAAATTCCCATCTGACCATAACCGCGGGCACGGCTTTCGAAAGTTCAAATCCCTGCAGGGAGTCCCAACTTAGCCCATCACAAGCTCTCACGGTCAACGAAGGAATAGACCACCTCCCGAGACGTTCCGATCAGACTCGGTATCCCGGTTCTACAAGACACTTCGACAAGTTAAAACAAATCCAGCAACACCGCCCGAATGTGCCGACAAATCCCGATAGGAGCTGCACATATCTCTTTCTCAGGGCACACTCAGATGAGACTAGCTACGAGTAAAACCAACCCTCAAGTTTCCCCGAGGTGGCCCCGCAGGCAGCTCAGTTCGGACCAACACTCAGAGGAGCACTGGCCCGGGGGGGTTAGAATAAAGATGACCCTTGAGTCTGCAGAACCCAAGGGAAGGTGGTAGGTTGTTAGTGCAAATGGTAAAACCAAGGTTGGGCATTGCTGGAGGAGTTTTATTCAAGGCGAACTGTCAAGGGGTTCCCATTATTACCCAACCGCGTAAGGAACGCAAAATCCGGGAACATAACACCGATATGACGGAAACTAGGGCGGCAAGAGTGGAACAAAACATCAGGCATAAGGCCGAGCCTTCCACCCTTTACCAAGTATATAGATGCATTAATTAAATAAGATATATTGTGATATCCCAACAAGTAAACATGTTCCAACAAGGAACAACATCTCCATGTTCCAACAATGAACAAACTTCAATCTTCACCTGCAACTAACAACGCTATAAGAAGGCTGAGCAAAGCGGTAACATAGCCAAACAACGGTTTGCTAGGACAAGGTGGGTTAGAGGCTTGGTTCAACAATATAGGAGGCATGATAAGCAAGTGGTAGGTATCGCAGCATAGGCATAGCAAAAGAGCGAGCATCTAGCAAGCAAAGATAGAAGTGATTTCGAGGGTATGGTCATCTTGCCTGAAATCCCGCAAGGAAGAAGAACGAGTCCATGAAGAAGACACACGGACGTAGTCGAACGGGTCCTCACAAACGCGATGTTATCGGAACCAACCCAAAAAAGCAAACACTGGAAAAAGCACACAACATAGTAAATAACCACCACATAGCCATGGCATGATGCACAACCAAATATGATGCATGTCCGGATTAATGAGGCATGGCATGGCAAAGTGCACAAACAAAACTACAAGTTAAATGGAGCCGAATATGCAACGAGTTGCATATTGACGGAACACCACATCAATTATTTAGTTCACTCCCGGTTAGGTACTCAACAATATTAAATGTTGTTAAGCATGTCAAGAGGTGAAGCATAACAAAACTATACCATTTAAACAATTTAAATGGGGCCAGATATAACAAACAACGCATCCGATAAATCCCCATATGCCTTAGTAATCTACTGCAACATTTTAATTGTTGTTATCATGATGTGGATGACATGGACAAGTTTATGCAATTTTTTATTAAAAGTTGACAAGAGCATTGTGAAGCATTTCTCACCATGGTGGAAAGGAAAGGGGTGCCACTGCAACGATAACAAAAACGGTGCCACTGCAATGTTCCGGTTCCGGTAACTCGATTGAGATACCGATGCAAAGGAGAAGTGTGCGGATGCGTACAAAAGATGGTGGGGCACTGCCGGATACCGGGTGTCCCACGAGTTGGCGAAGGAAAACGAGTGACAATTTGAACAAGGTGCAAAACACGAGCATCTCATACAACACATGCAAACGTTCTCGGACAGTCGTCTTGGGGTTATACCTTCGAAGCGTGCATTATCGGAGGGGTTCGAGTTTGAAGCGGTGTAGGGGAAGTAGACGCTCTCGGACATCGAGGGAAGTAGTGGTTCACGCAACGATAGTCGAAGTAGTCGTCCTATCGTTCATCGGCGATCATCGGAGCGGTGGTGGAAGTAGAGGCTCACGACGTCTTGTCGAAAATCACGGCGGCGGTAGTCGTACACATGTCGTAGAGGAACTTGGTCTTGCGAAGAGGTACTTGACGGTAGTGGTACTTGACGCGTTTGAGGGTCGTCATGTCATGGTACTTGGCAAAATCCTCAGAGAAGGTGCTTGACGGTCCGGGTACGGTTCTTCGGAGATGGTAGTTGTTCACGTTGTAGTCGGACTTGAGGAGTGCACCGGTAGTTGTACGTTGGTTGAAGAGGAAATTGGCGCAGCTAGGGTCTTCGCGGATCATCGTTGTACTTGGTGTCCAAGTGAGCTCCGGGGAACTTGACGGATTGGAGACAGAGGCGTTCGGTCCAACAAGGGCCACATGCTCATAGAAGTAGCAAAAATGGTGTTGCGCGACCGCGGGCACAGGACGGTTGAAGGGGTGGCGAGGCAAGCCTCGGCTTGTGGCTATGGCAGCCACGAGGAGGAGGACGAAAGGGAGCAGAGGAAGGGGCGAGGCGCGGCAGAGTTGGCCGGAGAGGATGGCTCGGGCAGCGACTGTAGCAGGAGCTTGGGGTCGTCCTGGATGGCAGCGACCAGAGGTGCCGCAGAGTTGGCCTCAACTGGCGGCGCGGGAGTGCTTCGTGCGACATGAGGAGAAACAGAGACGCGAGGCGAGGGGCTTGGTAGCCGGCGGGGGCGCAGGCTCGCGATGGCGGCGGCAGGTCGGCCGGCACTGCGGGGGCTAGCGGCCATGTGAGTAGCTGCTCCTGTCAAAAACGACGACGACGAACTGGCGAGATGAGGCGACAGCGAGAGGAAGGGAGAGGCCATGAATCGGGCGAGAGGAGAGAGGAGCGTGGGCGCTGGAGATGGGGATCGAGCGGGTCTGGGTTCGCTGCAGGAAGGAACGAGAGGTGAGGAGGGGAGATGGGATCGGGCTCCTCGTCCCTGTGGCGGCGCGAGGGGAGAGGCTCCCTGACGCTAGGGTTAGCTGTAGGTGGGGGCTGGGCCTTAGAGGCCAGCGCTGGGGTGGGCCTAGAGAGGCCCAAGTGGGCTGCGGCTCGCCTGAGGTGCAACTGGGCCTAAATGGCCTGTTGGGCACCCTCTCTCCCACTCAAAAGAAAAAAAACAGAGATAAGGAAGAAAAGAAAGAGAGGATAGGGGATGACGTTGGACGCGCGGATAGTTTTTCCGGACTCACAAAAATATGTTAGGACCGAGAAAATTAGGAAAGACCAAGATTGAAAGAATAAATTCAAATGTATTTGAATTTAATTCAACTCGTTTGAAAGGAGTAGGGATCCGAAATTTCCAAAAATGTTGAACATTTAGGAAGAGCCTCGATAAAACGATAAAAGAAAATGAGGGCAAGTCGGAGACCAAGAATTGAGATAACCAAGGCATTGGGATTTATTTGCAAGTGTGTCAAGGGTTAATTCTAAAAGAATGGATTATTTAATATAGCTCCCTAATATCGGGAGGATAAGTTATAAAGAGAATCACCATGTGAATTCCCTCGATTTAAAAGGAACGAAGATCCATGCAATTTATTTAGTGAGTTTTAAAACGGGTTGCATATTGACATGATGCAATGCACATGATGCAAAGACGAAAAGCAACGGACCAAACAAATCACACGACGAAAACCGGGAAACCCTCGAAGGCATCTGAAGCTCCGGTCTTGGGGCGTTACAATGTGTTATGCAATCAGGTGTTGGGGGATACAGGGGAAGCATAATATCTCACCCAAAACTAACAAATCCTACATCCAGCTGTATCCATCCTTCAACACATAATCAAGAAACCTTCGGAAATCATCTACCTCAACCTTCAAAAAGCATATGTTATACGAGTTATGGCAATACTCTCGAACTCCTGCCCCAGTACTGGGTGGCGTCAAGGTTATCTCACCAACAACTGCATAAAAGAGATTTTCGTTGTCGGCGAAACTAAACTCAGGTATTCCAGAACTGCAACGATAAAATTGTGACGACAACACCTCGGAGCTCAACTCCCCGGGACACTGCCACAACCCCTAAATGACAGGAGGAACCAAGAACAATGTTCTCGTCACAAATCCATCGGAACGATTCCAAGATACCCGCGTGATCCTAAATTTTTTTTTAGTGAAATTTGAGAAGAGAAGAGTCAAAACTCTACATCAGGATGCCTTACCAGAGCGATGAAGGGACTGGGGAGTAAAAAGAATTCCTAAACTCTCCGATATATAATTCCTAAATGACTCAAAACATTTTTCTAGACTCAACAACGGCTGCTAAAAATGATCAAGCAGTGGGGGCTCCTAAGGTCGGGGAAGGCTCTGATTACCAACTTGTAACGCCCTTGATGCGGCTATATCTCCCACGTGTCGAAGCACGACTTAGAGGCATAACCGCATTGAAAGCAATGTCGCAAGTGAGGTAATCTTCACACAACCCATGTAATACATAAGGGAACAAGATACATAGTTGGCTTACAATTGCCATCACACAATTACATGAATAAAGCATTAAAACATCCAAATATAATCAAGGTCCGACTACGGAGCCAAAATAAAAGAAGAACCCCAAATGCGACAAAGGTCCCCGATCGACCCCAACTGGGCTCCACTACTGATCAACTAGAATGGAACAACACAAAGGACAAGATCTTCATCGAGCTCCTCCTTGAGCTTGGTTGCGTCACCTGCTCGGTTTCATCGGCACCTGCAAACTGGTTTTGGAAGTATCTGTGAGCCACGGGGACTCAGCAATCTCACACCCTCGCGATCAAGACTATTTAAGCTTATGGGTAAGGTAAAGGCATGAGGTGGAGCTGCAGCAAGCGACTAGCATATATGGTGGCTAACATACGCAAAAGAGAGCGAGAAGAGAAGGCAAGGCACGATCGATAAAAGTATGATCAAGAAGTGATCCTAGAACAACCTACGTCAAGCATAACTCCAACACCGTGTTCACTTCCCGGACTCCGCCGGAAAGAGACCATCACGGTAACACACGCGGTTGATGCATGTTAATTAAGTTAAGGTTCAAATTATCTACAACCAGACATTAACAAATTCCCATCTGACCATAACCGCGGGCACGGCTTTCGAAAGTTCAAATCCCTGCAGGGAGTCCCAACTTAGCCCATCACAAGCTCTCATGGTCAACGAAGGAATAGACCACCTCCCGAGACGTTCCGATCAGACTCGGTATCCCGGTTCTACAAGACACTTCGACAAGTTAAAACAAATCCAGCAACACCGCCCGAATGTGCCGACAAATCCCGATAGGAGCTGCACATATCTCTTTCTCAGGGCACACTCAGATGAGACTAGCTACGAGTAAAACCAACCCTCAAGTTTCCCCGAGGTGGCCCCGCAGGCAGCTCAGTTCGGACCAACACTCAGAGGAGCACTGGCCCGGGGGGGTTAGAATAAAGATGACCCTTGAGTCTGCAGAACCCAAGGGAAGGTGGTAGGTTGTTAGTGCAAATGGTAAAACCAAGGTTGGGCATTGCTGGAGGAGTTTTATTCAAGGCGAACTGTCAAGGGGTTCCCATTATTACCCAACCGCGTAAGGAACGCAAAATCCGGGAACATAACACCGATATGACGGAAACTAGGGCGGCAAGAGTGGAACAAAACACCAGGCATAAGGCCGAGCCTTCCATCCTTTACCAAGTATATAGATGCATTAATTAAATAAGATATATTGTGATATCCCAACAAGTAAACATGTTCCAACAAGGAACAACATCTCCATGTTCCAACAAGGAACAAACTTCAATCTTCACCTGCAACTAACAACGCTATAAGAGGGGTTGAGCAAAGCGGTAACATAGCCAAACAACGGTTTGCTAGGACAAGGTGGGTTAGAGGCTTGGTTCAACAATATAGGAGGCATGATAAGCAAGTGGTAGGTATCGCGGCATAGGCATAGCAAAAGAGCGAGCATCTAGCAAGCAAAGATAGAAGTGATTTCGAGGGTATGGTCATCTTGCCTGAAATCCCGCAAGGAAGAAGAACGAGTCCATGAAGAAGACACACGGACGTAGTCGAACGGGTCCTCATAAACGCGATGTTATCGGAACCAACCCAAAAAAGCAAACACTGGAAAAAGCACACAACATAGTAAATAACCACCACATAGCCATGGCATGATGCACAACCAAATATGATGCATGTCCGGATTAATGAGGCATGGCATGGCAAAGTGCACAAACAAAACTACAAGTTAAATGGAGCCGAATATGCAACGAGTTGCATATTGACGGAACACCACATCAATTATTTAGTTCACTCCCGGTTAGGTACTCAACAATATTAAATGTTGTTAAGCATGTCAAGAGGTGAAGCATAACAAAACTATACCATTTAAACAATTTAAATGGGGCTGGATATAACAAACAACGCATCCGATAAATCCCCATATGCCTTAGTAATCTACTGCAACATTTTAATTGTTGTTATCATGATGTGGATGACATGGACATGTTTATGCAATTTTTTATTAAAAGTTGACAAGAGCATTATGAAGCATTTGTCACCATGGTGGAAAGGAAAGGGGTGCCACGGCAACGATAACAAAAACGGTGCCACTGCAACGTTCCGGTTCCGGTAACTCGATTGAGATACCGATGCATAGGAGAAGTGTGCAGATGCGTACAAAAGATGGTGGGGCACTGCCGGATACTGGGTGTCCCACGAGTTGGCAACAAGGAAAACGAGTGACAATTTGAACAGGGTGCAAAACACGAGCATCTCATACAACACATGCAAACGTTCACGGACGGTCCTCTTGGGGTTATACCTTCGAAGCGTGCACTATCGGAGGGGTTCGAGTTCGAAGCGGTGTAGGGGAACTAGACGCTCTCGGACGTCGAGGGAAGTAGTGGTTCACGCGACGATAGTCGAAGTAGTCGTCCTATCGTTCATCGGCGATCATCGGAGCGGTAGTGGAAGTAGAGGCTCACGACGTCTTGTCGAAAATCACGGCGGCGGTAGTCGTACACATGTCGTAGAGAAACTTGGTCTTGCGAAGAGGTACTTGATGGTAGTGGTACTTGACGCGTTCGAGGGTCGTCATGTCATGGTACTTGGCAAAATCCTCGGAGAAGGTGCTTGACGGTCCGGGTACGGTTCTTAGGAGATGGTAGTTGTTCACGTTGTAGTCGGACTTGAGGAGTGCACCGGTAGTTGTACGTTGGTCGAAGAGGAACTTGGCGCAGCTAGGGTCTTCGCGGATCATCGTTGTACTTGGTGTCCAAGTGAGCTCCGGGGAACTTGATGGATTGAGGACGGAGGCGTTTGGTCCAACAAGGGCCAGATGCTCATAGAAGTAGCAAAAATGGTGTTGCGCGACCGCGGGCACAGGACGGTTGAAGGGGTGGCGAGGCAAGCCTCGGCTTGTGGCTATGGCAGCGGCAAGGAGGAGGACGAAAGGGAGCAGAGGAAGGGGCGAGGCGCGACAGAGTTGGCCGGAGAGGATGGCTAGGGCAGCGACTGCAGCAGGAGCTTGGGGTCGTCCTGGACGGCAGCGACCGGAGGTGCCGCAGAGTTGGCCTTCACTGGCGGCGGGGGAGTGCTTCATGCGACGTGAGGAGAAACAGAGACACGAGACGAGGCGCGGGAGTGCTTCCTCAGGCTCGCAATGGCGGCGGCAGGTCGGCCGGCACTACAGGGGCTAGCGGCCATGTGAGTAGCTGCTCCTGTCAAAAACGACGACGACGAACCGGCAAGATGAGGCAGCAACGAGAGGAAGGGAGAGGCCATGGATCGGGCGAGAGGAGACAGGAGCGTGGGCGCTGGAGATGGGGATCGAGCGGGTCTGGGTTCGCTGCAGGAAGGAACGAGAGGTGAGGAGGGGAGATGGGATCGGGCTCCTCGTCCCTGTGGCGGCGTGAGGGGAGAAGCTCCCTGGCGCTAGGGTTAGCTGTAGGTGGGGGCTGGGCCTTAGAGGCCAGCACTGTGGTGGGCCTAGAGAGGCCCAAGTAGGCTGCGGCTCGCCTGAGGTGCAGCTGGGCCTAAATGGCCTGTTGGGCACCCTCTCTCCCACTCAAAAGAAAAAAAAACAGAGATAAGGAAGAAAATAAAGAGAGGATAGGGGATGACGTTGGACGCGCGGATAGTTTTCCCGGACTCACAAAAATATGTTAGGACCGAGAAAATTAGGAAAGACCAAGATTGAAAGAATAAATTCAAATGTATTTGAATTTAATTCAACTCGTTTGAAAGGAGTAGGGATCCGAAGTTTCCAAAAATGTTGAACATTTAGGAAGAGCCTCGATAAAACGATAAAAGAAAATGAAGGCAAGTCGGAGACCAAGAATTGAGATAACCAAGGCATTGGGATTTATTTGCAAGTGTGTCAAGGGTTAATTCCAAAAGAATGGAATATTTAATATATCTCCCTAATATCAGGAGGATAAGTTATAAAGAGAATCACCATGTGAATTCCCTCGATTTAAAAGGAACGAAGATCCATGCAATGTATTTAGTGAGTTTTAAAACGGGTTGCATATTGACATGATGCAATGCACATGATGCAAAGACGAAAAGCAACGGACCAAACAAATCACACGACAAAAACCTGGAAACCCTCGAAGGCATCTGAAGCTCCGGTCTTGGGGCATTACAATAGGTATATATAGGAGGAAGGAGTACGTCGGTGGAGCAACAGGGGGCCCACGCGAGTGGAGGGCGCGCCTGGGGGGTAGGCGTGCCCCCTACCTCGTGCCTTCCTCGTTGGTTGCTGGACGTAGGGTCCAAGTCCTCTGGATCATCTTCATTCCGAAAATCACATTCCCGAAGGTTTCATTCCGTTTGGACTCCGTTTGATATTTTTTTTCTGCGAAACCCTAAAATAGGCAATAAAACAGCAATTCTGGGCTGGGCCTCCGGTTAATAGGTTAGTCCCAAAAATAATATAAAAGTGTATAATAAAGCCCAATAATGTCCAAAACAGAATATAATATAGCTTGAAACAATCAAGAATTATAGATACGTTGGAGACGTATCAATGGGCCTGTGCTCAGGCCCACGATCGAGTCCGCGAGCAGCCCACGGTCCAACGTCTCGGACAGCGGCACTTCTGTAAGCGATTCATTAATTAATTCGAGATTAATTAACCATTCCTGACCGGCAAAAATAAGCTTCGGCTCGGCTCATTCCTGAACCCACGGCGCGTGCATGCATCGTGACGAGGCGAGGCGTGACGAGGCGAGGCGTGGCGAGGCGAGGCGGGCGGCGGAGGAGGAGGAGCGTGCGTGTACAACTCCTATTCCCAAGCTCCCAATAGCAAGTGATGGAGCAGCCCTTATAAAGAGGTCTCACTCTTCTTACTGTAGCAGTATGGTACTAAACTTCGCACACTTCCCACCACTTGCCGTACACATGCATGGGCCTTAGAGATTAACCAGGGATTATTGTCTTATATGGGCCTAAGCCCATCCATAATCCAACAATCCCCCACAAAATCTCGAGGCACATAAGTTTTTCAACTGTTTCAAACAATGTTTGATATACCAGAATTTTCAATGGAGACTGTTAATTTGAACTTCCATCTAGAGCAATGGGATTAGACTTCTTCACAACGGAACAATTGACTATGCCTTGAATTGTCAGTTTGGCGTGTAGAAGTTTCGCCCATTGTCAGCTGATATGTGGCTGCCGAAGGCTAAACCCCATGGGTGGAGCTTATTAGTCGTACGCCGTACCTTCTCATGAGCTTCCTAGAGATCACCCAATCTCATAGACCGTGATCAGCAGTCGGGCTCACGTAGGTGTGTTCCTCCAAAGAATGCTCAGTAGGTTAGCATCTTGCTTACATAAGCTTTGGAACACATTAAGACAAAAGTGAGCCTGCCTTACAGAATTGAGAGTATTATTGCATCTCCAATAGAGTGGGTTTATTAAAGATACTCTCCTCAGTTGACCGCTGGATTGTTTTCCCAGGTCCTAGTTCACGAGATCTTCGTTCACATAGGTTGGGTTACCCCCATGGAAACTTACGTGGGTCTCATACCCATCCTCGATGCATTTTCTATCACAATCCATGATAGCCCTTTCACAAAAGGGTCTACCAGATTTTTAGCCGTCTGGATATAATCCAACGCTATCACTCAGAAGTTTCTTGATTTTCTGACAAATTTTAGTCTTCTTCTTATGTGCTTTGTGGATTTCATATTGTCTTGAACTCTTAGCCTTGGCAATCACCGTTTGATTGTCATAGTTCATAAGGACAACCGGGACTGGTTTATCAACCACCGGCAAATCCATCAAAAGCTCACAAAACCATTCTACTTAGACTCATGATGTGTCTAATGCTGTGAGTTCTGCTTCCATAGTCAATCTCGTTAAGATCGTCTGCTTGCAAGACTTCCAGGAAACAGCACCACCACCAAGTGTGAAGACATGTCCACTTGTGGCTTTCATCTCATCAGCATCAAATATCCAATTCAAATCACTATACCCCTCAAGTACTGTCGGCTACCCAGAATAGTGAATTCCTTTGTTCACGGTACCTTGCAAATAGCGCATCACTCGCTCAACATCATGCCAATGCGCATATCCCGAATTGGAAACAAACCTGCTCAGTTTGCCCACAACAAATGAGATGTCAGGACAAGTAGCACAGGCTAGGTACATCAGTGAACCAACCACTTGAGAATATCTCAATTGATCTACAGTCGTGCCTTCGAACTTTCGAATCCGCACGCTAGGATCAGATGGTGTTGCAGAAGGTTTGCAGTCCGAATATCCAAAACGGCTCAAAATCTTCTCAAGATAGTGGGAATACAAAAGTGTAATTTCACCCTCAGTATTTCTCAGCAGCTTGATGTTCAAGATAACATCAGCCACGCCAGGTCTTTCATCTCAAAGTTATGAGATAGAAAAGCCTTGACCTCCTCAATGACTTTGAGGTGGGTCCCAAATATCAGTATGTCATCGACATATAGACACAGTATTACTCCTTCGCCCCCACCATAGCGATAGTATACATATTTTTCAGCTTCGTTAATAACAAAGCCAGCAGATGTCAGAGTAGTGTTGAAATTCTCATGCCATTGCTTAGGCGCTTGTTTCAGGCCATACAAAGATTTCACTAGCTTGCACACCTTTCTTTCCTGGCCATTTACTACAAAGCCATCTGGCTGTTGCATGTAAATTTCCTCATCTAACTCTTCTTTGAGGAAATTCATCTTAATGTCCATCTGATGAACGAGAAGACCATGCGAGGCAGCCAATACGAGTAACACTCGAATGGTTGCCAGTCTAGCCACAGGTGAGTAAGTACCAAAGAAATCCTCTTCTTCTTTTTGGGTATAACCCTTGGCCACAAGCCTAGCCTTGTACTTCTCAATAGTACCATCGGTCCTAAGCTTCCTCTTGAACACCCACTTACGGCCCAATGGTTTACAACCATAGGGACGATCAGTGATCTCCCATGTCCTGTTTGCCAAGATGGAATCCATCTCGCTATGGACTGCATCCTTCCAGTAGTCAGCATCCGAAGATGCATAAGCTTCTAAAATGGAACTGGGAGTGTCGTCATCCACGAGGTACATGAGGAAATCATCACCAAAAGACTTTGTAGTCCTTTGTCTCTTGCTCCTAACAGGTGCTTAATCGTCATCCTCTGATGAACTTTCATCACTTTTGTGTTCATAATATTCCATCGGAATGGTAGGTTCAGGAGTCTCATTAGATTCCAGTCTAGAAGTGTTTTGCATATCTCTCATGGGGAAAATATCCTCAAAGAATGTAGCATCCTTAGACTCTATAATTGTACTGACCTTCTGGTCAGGTACCTCGGATTTCACTACTAGAAATCTATAGCCAACACTATTCTTAGCGTAGCCCAAATTAACGCAGTCCACGGTCTTTGGTCCAAGCTTACGCTTTTTGGGGATCGGCACATTGACCTTCGCCAAAAAGCCCCAAGTGCGCAAGTAAGAGAGTGTAGTTCTTTTATTTTCCCATTGCTCATAGGGAGTAGTCTCATTATCCTTCACGGGAACTTTATTCAGGACATGACATGATGTCAATACAGCCTCCCCCCACCATGCCTTGGATAAACCCGATGTATCTAAGATGGCATTAGCCAAATCTGTTAGAGTACGGTTTTTCGTTTGGCAACCCCGTTTAACTGGGGTGAATAGGGAGGTGTCCTCTCATGAATAATACCATGTTCCGCACAGAATAAATTGAACTCACTAGAAAATTACTCTCCACCACGATCAGACTGGACTCGTTTTATTTTCTTCTCAAGTTGGTTCTCAACTTCAACCTTATAGATTTTAAAGTAGTGTAGAGCCTCATCCTTTGTATTTAACAAATACACATAACAGATCTAGTGGAATCATCAATCAAAATCACGAAGTATTTCTTTCCACCTTTATTCAACACACCATTCATCTCACAGAGATCTGAATGCATGAGCTCTAGTGGTGCCAGGTGTCTCTCCTTCGCAGGATTGTGAGGCTTACGAGGTTGCTTTGCTTGCACACACGCATGGCACTTAGAGCCTTTGGCTAAAGTGAAACTCGGGAATAGATTCATCTTAGCTAGCCGCATCACACAACCAAAATTTATGTGACAAAGATGTGAATGCCAAACCTCACATTCGTTCACATTGGAATGAATTTGGTTCACGACTTTATTACAGAAATCCTCCATGTAAAGGCGGAACAAACCACCACAATCATATCTTTTTCCAACAAATAGTCCATAACGAGATACGACTACTTTGTTAGACTCAAATACTCACTTAAACCCTTCTTTACATAGGAGGGAACCACTAACGAGATTCTTCTTGATGGCGGGGACATGCTGTACATTCTTCAGTTGCACGGTCTTTTCCGAAGTAAACTTCAGATCTACCGTGCCAACACCATGAACAGAAGCATGCGAGCCGTTCCCCATCAGGACGGAACAATCTCGTGTGACCTGGTAAGAAGAAAACAAAGACACATCAGCACACACATGAATATTGGCCCCAGTGTCAACCCACCAATCGGTGGATTGAAAAACTAAAAGTACGGTAAAAAGATTACCGTACCCAGATGCCCCATCATGGTTGCTCAGAGTGACATTGACAGACTTGGCATCCTGTCCTAGCTTCTTATGCTTGTTTGGCCACTTGTTTGCCCAATGTTCCTCTAAACCACAAGTGAAGCAGCCATCTCTCTTCTTATCTTTCTTCTTACCCTTCTTCTTGAAGGTAGTATTCTGTTGGACAAAGTTCTTTCCCTTGAACTTGTGGAAGTTCTTCTAGACCACATTGGCACTAGAAGAACCCTCTGCCCCTTTCACATGTGAGTCATCTGCTCTCGAGTTCTATTCAACTCTTAGATGACCGATGACATCCTCAATAGAGAATTCACGTCTCAAGTGCTTGAGAGAAGTAGCAAAGTTCCTCCATCTAGGAGGGAGTTTTGCAATAATGCAACCCGCAACAAACTTGTCTGGTAACTCACACTTCAGGAGCTCCAGCTCCTTAGCGATGCATTGTATCTCATGGGCCTGGTCCAATACAGAACGGTTATCAACCATTTTGTCCGCTCATTCCCGCAACCCGCGGTGCGCGCGCGTCGTGCCGTGGCGTGGAGTGGCATGCGGAGGAGGAGGAGGAGGAGGAGGAGGTGTGTACAGCTCCTATTCCCAAGCTACCAATAGCAAGTGATGGAGCAACCCTTATAAAGAGGTCTCACTCTTCTTAATGTAGCAGTATGGTACTAGACTTCCCATATTTCCCACCACTTGTCGTACACGTGCATGGGCCTTAGAGATTAACCAGGGATTATTGTCTTATATGGGCCTAAGCCCATCCATAATCCAACAAAACGTTGTAGTTCTGTTGGGCTGTTCGCTGTAGACTATAACCATGCTTTGCAGTTTTGTTGGGCTGTTCGCTGTAGGCCGTAACCATGCTTTGCATGCATACACAGGCCTTCACTTTTGACCCATGTTGCTGGTGTATTGTATGCTATGAGCAGGTTTCTTATGCAACCAGCTACAAAATGAAATAAAACAGACTCTAGTGTCATCGCCAACGAAGCCACATACATCATGCGGCCCTGTAGGCTTTGCTCAATGGCGACACCGACCGCAGCTCACTGCCATTGAGGAAGCCAGAGTACCAGCGGGCAGAGTTCCTTGCGTACCTCTTCCTCCCCGCCGTGTTCATATCGACACCGCACAACCCGAAGTGCATGCGGTTGCCGAATAGGAACTCGAACACATCAACGAACGACCACACAAAGTATCCCTGCACATTTGATCCCTTCTTGCAACCAGTAAATAGCTCTCTCGGAAGCTAATCGAGATCAAGAATGACATGATCCCAAGTCAATTCTTTCTCTGTTCCTCGAACCCAAGAGTTTCATCTTAATTCATACGCTATTCTTTTACTACTTGGGTATGGCACTGGTTGGCATTTATGTATAGGAAGATCAACTCTGAAAATTGACATATGAGAATGGGTGCAATGGAGCACTTTATTTTGAAGTTCAAAAAACCAGATTTTTATGACTAAAGAATTTCAAATTTTTGTGTGCATGAACGTATAGCAATGCAGTATATCGGGCCAAAATTTCACTAATATACATGCTTACATGTAAAAGATAAAAAAATACAAAATACATGAAAATTAGGGGCTTGTTTTTTGTTGTTTTTCGGCCGAAATTTTGTCTTTTTTGTGCAGCATGTAATACAATGTATTATTGAACGAAATTTTATAGGTATTTTAGACCACATGCATGCGTATTCATGTAAAAAAAATTGTTTTTCAGATCTTCTAAGCACCTTTTGGAGCAGTTCAAAATAAAGTCCTCCATTGCCCCCATGTTCTGAAAATCCGTTTTAGATGAACTCACCTTATGGACAGGTAGAGAACTTCCAAGTAATTTTGCAGAATCTTTGATCTGTTATCGTCATCGTATTCGATCTTGCCTGAGGTTTTGGGGGAGTCTCTCTATCGTGAATCGTCAAGCAAAAGATCCTTCATTTCTTTGATTTTGTTGTACAGAGGTCAGCATGTTTCGTTTTTCAGTTCACATGACACTGGCAAGTATTCAGTGTCGGCTCATCTCCAGAAAACAGGGCAATATATGCACCAAGCAAGATTGTTTTTTAATTTTAGTTTTCCTACCACTTTCATGGATAATGATTGCAGGGTTTCCATACTTGAGTTTTACGTGCTCCAACTGCTCCCCTAGAGCCCAAGGAGCATACTCATTCTGGCCCTGCACATGTTACATCAATAAAATTACATCTTAGGATTGAGAATGAGATGAAGGAAAAAATTACCGTAACACAGCTGATGTGTGCTGTGATTGCTGAAGAGATACTTTGCTTTGGTGTTTACCTCTAGGATGTATTTCGTTGGATCTGAATCAAGCAAGAAAGGTTTGCACAGTATAAGTAAGGCCGAATGGCATTGTATGAGTAGAGTAGCCTTATAATTAGCAGCTGCTTAGTTTAGTTACTTGCAACTCCTCTGTCGGCGAAGTAGTCCCTCTGCTTCAGATTGAAGGCGGTCCCGTCGGCCACCATGGGAAAAATAGCATAGTGGTTCAAGCCGATGAAGTCGAATGACCTGGAGAGTTTCTTCGACTGCTCCACCGTCACATTCGGCAACCGTGCACCAACCCTTATTTTCATTACCGGTGGGTAGTCCCGATACACCAAAGGATGCATGAACCTATCCAAAGAGAGCACGAGCTCTTACTATCTCTCTCTGCAAATTAATGATAAAAATTGTGCTTTGAAGTCCATGTTGGTAACAACTTTCAAGGAACTAGAGTCGGTACTAGCTACTAGCACTAACCATCCAATGTGAAAGTCATTCATCCTTATTGCAGCAACAGCATCCTGGGATGCATTGGTAGCAAGAGCATACCACCCGGTCAAGATAGTAATTCCTATATGCCCCTTTTGACTTGCCTACACACGAGCATTGCATTGCATGGTCATGATAAATTGATAATCATTGGTGTCAACTACTATCATATAATAGGGAAGATACTGATATGACATACTTGGTACTTGTTTCTATACAGGGACACCGTCGACGCATGTGCTAGGAGGAGGTGGTGAGCAGCTATATACGGCTCCGTCATGGAGTTCCCTCCGGTACAGTTTCTGCCGAAAGGATGAGAACAACACTGCGGTGGCCAAGTGCCGCTGTCAAAGCCACCTAGAGTTTCGACATTGGGCTTGTTAATGGTGACCCAGTGCTTCACCCTGTCCCCAAAGCATTTTTTTTTGAGGAATCACCGGGGGAGAGGATCCCCACCTGTATGTATATTACTCAAAAGCCAGCAAGGGCCAAGCAAGATTACAGGGTCACGGGAAGCCGTGAGGTAAGGAAAAGCAGCCATGAGTTGGTTGTTGCCTTGTCAGCTGGGTCGCGGAATCTGTTCAGGCAGACCTCAAAGGCATTACAGATATTCCTAATAGTGACTAGGGGAGAGTGAACTTCATTAGGGAATACAACAGCGTTTATAGAGTCCCAAATTTTCCACAAGACCATGAGAAGAACTTCAGGCCACATATGGCCATCCAGGGCATCAGGAGGTTGGAGCAGCCAAAGGTCTTGAGACTTGGTAGTGGGAGTTAATCCCAGCCTTTCCCAAGTCCGAGTCGCATGCGGACAACCAAGGAATAGGTGGGAGGTGTCCTCGGAGGGGCTGCTACAGCGTGGACAGGCAGCGTCGATGGAGATCATCTTGTGGAACAGGTTGCACTTGGTATTGAGGTGCCCTCTGAATAGGCGCCAGACGAAGATTTTGAGCTTGTGGGGGGCTCTAGACCTCCAAATCTTTTGAAGCAGGTGTCCACGTACATGGTATAATCGTCTCTGGACATATGGCAACATATTCAGATTAAGAGCGAAGAGGGTCTAAAAAAGTTTGAACCTTAAATTCTTCATTCTGGAGTTACATGAATCTGGGGCTGAGCAGCCCGTTGTACTCATCCTGAAGGGACTGAGGGAGATCGAAATGGTAGATGGTGACATGAGGTTGTATGCCTGCAGAGCATGTTTCAGTCAGTGATGCTTAATCAAGATCGAGCAAAGGCTATTAAGTGCAGGTAGAGAAATTGGTCTTTACCATGTTGTATCAGTTCATCTATCAAGTTGTTGTAGTACTCCAAGCCCTTCAGATTCATTTCTCCTCTTCCATCTACACAGTTCAGTGTCAGTCACAGTTCAGAGGTGTACTACTACACTGACTACTCTATCTATGTGTCCTAAGTACCTGGGATAAGCCACGGCCATGAGATGGAGAATCTGTACGCATCTAGACCCAGGTCCTGCATAAACTTCACATCATCCTAATGTGAGAAGAGAAATTAAATTTGTTCAGTTTTTTGATAGAAAAATTTGTTTAGTTAGTTAACATGCATGTGCCTCATCCCACTTTGTTTTGTTTTAAAAAACCCCATTTCTTTTGTAAGCAGAGTAATTCGTGCTAGCTGTTGACACTAACTTTGTAATGATGATACTGATCCGCTGCAACATCCTCGGTACACTTGTCGGCAGAATAACCTGTCATCATCAGCACATTACAATTTTCAAAAATTAACAAGATATGTTTTCCGGATGTTTAAATGTCTTATGGATGAATAGCGTTGATAAGAAGAATTACTCCATCTTCTGTAGATATATGATAAAAATATGGTAATCTGAATTGACCTTGATGAGTGAAGGTGTCCCAGATGCTAGGTTTCCTTCCATCTTCTGTAGCCGCCACTTCCACCTAATTAAGGTATGCTCACTTGGCTTCATGCAACAAATGTATAGGGAGGGAGAGGCGGTACCTCGTAGGCCGAGGTGCCTGCGCCGAAGATAAACCCGTCAGGGAAGTCACGGCAGGTGAGCACGGTGGCATCTTCGGGCGGGGCAGTGACTAGGAGGAGGAGCAGAAACAAGAGTACCGGTGCCTAATCACTGGCAACTGATCCATGGTATAGAAGTGCATGCTCTAGCCAATGCAATCAAAATATTGATCTGATGGAAGAGACTAGGCAGCACATTATACATCAACACCCCCCCCCCCTCACGTGTGGCTTCCTCGGGCCTAAATATGGACCGAAAGTGGGCTGCAATTTAATTGTGTCAGACGGGTCTTGAACTCAAGACCTCTTGGCTCTGATACCATGTAGAAGTGCATGCTCTAGCCAATGCAACCAAAAGACCGATCTGATGGAAGAGACTAGGCAACACATTATACGTCAACACACGACACCGCGAACTCCTAGGTACTAGTAGGGAAATAACCAACCATATGGTCCCCATCTCTCCACGTCAAGTGCAACAGTCCCTCTTGGGTAGGTACTAGGTAGTTCACACCCATCGAGATCGACGTGTTGGCATTGCTTTTGCAAAAGGTTAAAGAATTACTACTGATTTTCCATCACGAAAATCTGGAGCAAAAACAACAACGAACGGAAGAAATCAGACATCGGTACACATAGTAGCAAATTCTGAAGACTCCGTACTGCGAGCAGAGATAAGCGGCACAACATGAAAGGAAAGAGGACGGCTTTAAAGAAGGCGATGACACAGGCGATGTCATTGCCGGGGTGCACATGTGAAAGGATCGATATAGTTGACTAGAGGGGGGTGAATAGGCAACTAACAATTTTTATCTTTTCTATACCAATTTAAACTTTGCATCAAACTAGGTTGTCTAGATATGCAACTAGGTGAGCAACCTATATGATGCAACAACAATAAGTACACAAGCAAGCAAGGGATGTGACACAAGATAAGCTTGCACGAGTAAAGGGATGAGATAACCAAGAGTGGAGCCGGTGAAGACGAGGATGTGTTACCGAAGTTCCTTCCCATTGAGAGGAAGTACGTCTCCGTTGGAGCGGTGTGGAGGCACAGTGCTCCCCAAGAAGCCACTAGGGCCACCGTATTCTCCTCACGCCCTCACACAATCCGAGATGCCGTGATTGAAGGAGGCGACCGAACCTTTACAAACAAGGTTGGGGCAATCCCCACAACTTAATTGGAGGCTCCCAACAACACCACAAAGCTTCACCACAATGAAGTATGGCTCCACGATGACCTCAACCATCTAGGGTGCTCAAACACCCACGAGTAACAAGATCCGCGAGGGATTAATGGGGGGGATCAAATTTCTCTTGGTGGATGTGTAGATTGAGGCCTTCCCAACCAATCCCAAGGAGATCAACAAGTTTGATTGGCTAGCGAGAGAGATCGGGCGGAAATGGAGCTTAGAGCAACAATGGAGCTTGGGGTGGAAGAGGTAAGTCAACTCGGAGAAGAAGACTCCCCTTTTATAGTGGAGGAACAAATCCAACCGTTATCCACCAACTCAGCCTGCGACGCATGGTACTACCGCACTGGAGATGCGGTACTACCGTCAGGGCCCACGGTACTATTGCGAGGCACTGCGGTACTGCCGCCCACGCAGCAGTATTCAAAACAGCCCTGATGCGTTGAAGCAGAGGGCGGTAGAACCGCTGGTGCGGTACAACTGCTCCCCCTTGCGGTACTACCGCAAGGCAGGGATAGTCTAGATTGGGAAGGCATGGACATATAAAAATACATCTGTGGCAACTTCCGCTGAGTTTAGATCTATGCAAAAATCCGACATAGTAGTACCGCAAGCCAGGAGCGGTACTACCGCGTAGGGTGCGGATGTAAAAAAATTGCATCCGCCCCTTCTTCCGCTCGTGCTGCTGAGCCATACCTGAGGCCATGGTACTACCGCAACCGAGAAGCAGTACTACCGTGAGCACTTGCGGTACTATCGCGCCCAAGGCCGGTACTACCGCAGGGGCCTGCGGTACCACCGCATGCCCCAGTTCAGCAACACTAGAAGTCTTTCCTTTTGTAGAGATACGGAGAAACAAAGATGCTCCAAAGAGCCAAAGGAAAGGTGGTGCAAAAGGAACAGACGTGTATGTGTTTATTCCACCCAAAACTTTCCAACGTGGACCCCCTCTTAATAGTATGGCTTTCCTACGACTCAAATCCACCGAAAAGAAACATAGAGAAACGTCGTCTTCTATAGTCTTCGAGGGGCACCAAATCGTCTTGTGCCTAGACATGATATATCTGAAATGCTCAATGCACACGATTAGTCCGCAAAAGCATTGTCATCAATCACCAAAACTACTAAGGGATAAATATGCCCTTACAATCTCCCCCTTTTTGGTGGATTGATAACAATATGGGATTTGCACATAAAGTAAAGCATAGGCAAACCCAACATCTATAAAATATAGACGGGCTCCCCCTACATGTGTGCACTCTGGAGATGTGCTTTGGACTGCACGGCACACATACTAGGATCAACACTCCCCCTATATTTTATAGACGAGGCAAATCTTGCAATGGAGTAACTAATACTAATAGAGAGGCAAGATAATACATAAGAGCATAAGTTAACTAGCACAAGATAGCATAAGCTCATAGGCTACTAAGCAGGAAAGATAATAAGATACGATAGAGTGCATGGGAACACGACTCACGACAAACCAAACCAAAGCAAACGAGGTCCAACAGAACGAAAGCAAACACGACACAAGCAAACATGACACACAACTCGCAAATCCCTACACTCTCTCCCCCTTTGGCATCAAAACACCAAAAAGGCAGAGAGGACACCTATGACACAGGTGGTAGCTCAAGCTGGAGCAATCACTCGTCACGGTCCTCGTTGGCCTCGGCAGCGGGGATGGTCTTCTCCTTAGACTCAGTCCACTGGTAGCCCTACTTCTTCATCCATTCTACCTCTAGAGTGATGTGCTTCTCGGACCCACTGGATATCTCCTCGCCAAATGTCCTCAAGATCCTCTTGTCATGGCAGCAACTCTCCTTGGAAGCAACATGGATCCTGTACTTCCCCTTAGCTTGCATACAGAACAAGGTCTTCATCTTGGCCTTCAGCTTCTTAGCCCATGAGGGCTCAGTAGAGGGAGGAGCATACCCAGCAGAGTTGTCCTCATCCGCTTCCTCCTCCTCAAGCTCATCCTCATCAACGTCCATCTGAGCAGCCGCTGCCTCAGCACGGGTAGTGGTGTTAGCCCACTGAGGCTTGACGCGGAGCTTGATGGGCTCATGACGGGTCCAGTCGGGGGCCTCAAACTCAACATTGGGATAGAGCTTTTCCCAAGTCTTCGAGATCAGGTGAAACAAGTAAGGACCATAGATGGGTACCTTACGGTTGAACACCGCAAACCGTAGCTCACACTACATGATATGTGAGACATCAAGTGGTTGCGTCTAACACGACGCGCCTCCTCACAGATGAGCATCATATCCATGAGATAGGCATGTACCTTATCCTTGTCACCAATACATGGGAAGAAGGTGTTGCGGAAGATCCGATACATGATGTCAAGGAATGGGTTCAGCACCCACGCCTTCTTGCCACTGGGAAGCTGCTTCTCAACATAGTATGGCTGAAGCTTGTTCTTGTTGGCGGACTCAGAGTTGGCATGAGGGCGAACACCAATGGGCTTGTTGAGCCCCTCATCACGAACCTGTAGCAGATCCATGAAGTCCTTCCACTTGGGGGTCAGTTGTTGTCCATTTGTCATCCACGTCAAGGTATGTTCCTCATCAGTATGGAAGTGGACCGAGGCAGAGAACTGAGCCACAATCTCAGGGTCAAAGTCCAGGTGGAACGTGATCAAGTCATCAATGCCAAACTGGTCCACTAGGTCCAAAGCCTCACCAAAATAGGCATGGTGCTTATCCTGCCTCATATGATGCATGTCAATCCAGTGCACGTCCACGTAGATGTTCTGCTTGGCCTTGATCACATCCAGATAGATAAGATTCTGTTGCTTGGTCCAGAACAACTCATTCCCTCTGAAGTTTGCATGGGGATTCACATAGGGGTTGATCTTCCTTCGAGCGATAAACTCATCTAGTGGCATCTCATCCATGCATATTGTCGGCTCCTTGGTCTTGGTTGCGGTTGACTTGGTTTTGCGTTGGGGGCATTGGATCCCTCTGGAGCCTCATCTTGGTTGCGCAGACGCTTCGAGCTCGTGTCGTGAACGGGGTTCGAACGACGGACATTGGAACCGGAGCCACCACCTATGACACACAACATAAGAACATGCAAGAGAAGCGAGAAGGATCAATGCAAAGACCACAGCAAAACAAATGAAACAAGTAGAAACAACATTGGGTAGTTTCTATAGGGAAGGTTCGAACTCAATGGTAGTACCGCACAAGTGTGCGGAACTAAACTTTTACTGTTGTTCCAGTTGCGGTAGTACCGCGCCGGGATGGCATGGTAGTACCGTGCATGGAGCGGAAGTAAAATTTTACTTCCGCGCCTCACGCGGTAGTACCTCTACTGAGGAGTGGTAGTACCGTACGAGGTGAACATGGCCGGAGCGGTAGTACCACATGGGAGTTGCGATAGTACCGCTCGGGTTCAGATCCGAAACAAAAAACTGATCTGAGAAAATTTGTGCCAATGGAGCGGTACTACGGTTGATCAACACTACCAAGTAGCAACATACCAAATAGCATCTCTATGCATTACCACTCTCCTACATCCTACTCTTGCAAAGATTCGTCCAAAAATCTCAACAACAACATGCATCTCCCCAAAAACCTAGAGACAAAACAACAAGACAAGGAGAGAGGGATTTGAGGAGAAATCTTGTTCCATGGCAAGAGGATGATAACCCACAAGTATAGGGGATCACAACAGTTTTCGAGGGTAGAGTATTGAACCCAAATTTATTGATTCGACACAAGGGGAGCCAAAGAATATTCTCAAGTATTAGCAGCTGAGTTGTCAATTCAACCACACCTGGAAACTTAATATCTGCAGCAAGGCATTTAGTAGCAAAGTAATATGATAGTAGTGGTAATGATAGCAAAAGGTAACCGTAGCAAAAGTAATGTTTTTGGTATTTTGTAGTGATGATAGCAATAGCAACGGAAAAGTAAATAAGCGAAGAACAATATATGGAAAGCTCGTAGGCAATGGATCAGTGATGGAGAATTATGCTGGATGCGGTTCATCATGTAACAGTCATAACCTAGGGTGACACAGAACTAGCTCCAATTCATCAATGTAATGTAGGCATGTATTCCTAATATAGTCATACGTGCTTATGGAGAAGAACATGCATGACATCTTTTGTCCTACCCTCCCGTGACAGCGGGGTCCTAATGGAAACTAAGGGATATTAAGGCCTCCTTTTAATAGAGTACCGGAACAAAGCATTAGCACATAGTGAATACATAAACTCCTCAAACTACGGTCATCATCGGTAAGTATCCCGATTATTGTCACTTCGGGGTTAACGGATCATAACACATAATAGGTGACTATAGACTTGCAAGATAGGATCAAGAACTCTCATATATTGATGAAAACATAATAGGTTCAGATCTGAAATCATGGCACTCGGGCCCTAGTGACAAGCATTAAGCATAGCAAAGTCATAGCAACATCAATCTCAGAACATAGTGGATACTAGGGATCAAACCCTAACAAAACTAACTTGATTACATGATAGATCCCATCCAACCCGTCACCGTCCAGCAAGCCTACGATGGAATTACTCACGCACGGCGGTGAGCATCATGAAATTGGTGATGGAGGATGGTTGATGATGACGATGGCGACGGATTCCCCTCTCCGGAGCCCCGACGGACTCTAGATCAGCCCTCCCGAGAGGCTTTAGGGCTTGGCGCGGCTCCGTATCGTAAAACGTGATGAATCCTTCTCTCTGATTTTTTTCTCCCCGAAAGCAAATATATAGAGTTGGGGTTGAGGTCGGAGGAGCTCCATGGGGCCCACGGGGTAGGGGGCGTGCCCTAGGGGCGAAGGCGCGCCCCCACCCTCGTGGACAGGTGGTGGGCCCCCTGGTCTTCATCTTTTGCAAGGATTTTTTATATTTTCCGAATAGATGTTCCGTGAAGTTTCAGGTCATTCCGAGAACTTTTGTTTCTGCACATAAATAACACCATGGTAATTCTGCTGAAAACAGCATTAGTCCGGGTTAGTTCCATTCAAATCATGCAAGTTAGAGTCCAAAACAAGGGCAAAAGTGTTTGGAAAAGTAGATATGACGGAGACGTATCAACTCCCCCAAGCTTAAACCCTTGCTTGTCCTCAAGCAATTCAGTTGATAAACCGAAAGAGATAAAGAAAAACTTTTACAAACTCTGTTTTCTCTTGTTGTTGTAAATATGTAAAGCCAGCATTCAAGTTTTCAGCAAAGATTATGACTAACCACATTCACAATAACGCTTAGGTCTCAAGTTTACTCATATCAATGGCATAATCAACTAACAAGAAATAATAATAAATCTCGGATGACAACACTTTCTCAAAACAATCATAATATGATATAACAAGATGGTATCTCGCTAGCCCTTTCTGAGACCGCAAAACATAAATGCAGAGCACCTTTAAAGATCAAGGACTGACTAGACATTGTAATTCATGGTAAAAGAGATCCAGTCAAGTCATACTCAATGTAAACTAACAGTAATGAATGCAAATGACAGCGGTGCTCTCCAACTGGTGCTTTTTAATAAGAGGGTGATGACTCAACATAAAAGTAAATAGATAGGCCCTTCGCAGAGGGAAGTAGGGATTTGTAGAGGTGCCAGAGCTCGGTTTTGAAATAGAGGTGAATAATATTTTGCACAGTATACTTTCATTGTCAACATAACAACCAAGAGATGGCAATATCTTCCATGCTACACACATTATAGGCGGTTCCCAAACAGAATGGTAAAGTTTATACTCCCCCTTCCACCAACAAGCATCAATCCATGGCTTGCTCAAAACAACAAGTGCCTCCAACTAACAAGAGTCCCAGGGGGAGTTTTGTTTGCAATTATTTTGATTTAGTTTGCATAAAGCATGGGACTGGGCATCTCGGTGACCAGCCACTTTCTCGTGACTGAGGAGCGGAGTCCACTCCTCTTGAGAATAACCCGCCTAACATGGAAGATATGGACATCCCTAGTTGATACATGAGATATTCGAGCATACAAAATAGGATATTTATTTGAAGGTTTAGAGTTTGGCACATACAAATTTACTTGGAACGGCAGGTTGATACCGTATATAGGTAGGTATGGTGGACTCATATGGAATAACTTTGGGGTTTATAGAGTTGGATGCACAAGAAGTATTCCCGCGTAGTACAGGTGAAGGCTAGCAAAATACTGGGAAGCGACCAGCTACAGAGCGACAACAGTCATGAACATGCATTAAAATTAATCAACACCGAATGCAAGCATGATTAGGATATAATCCACCATGAACATAAATATCGTGAAGGCTATGTTGATTTTGTTTCAACTACATGCGTGAACATGCACCAAGTCAAGTCACTTAAATCATTCAGAGGAGGATACCACCCTATCATACCACATCACAACCATTTTAATAGCATGTTGGCACGCAAGGTAAACCATTATAACTCATAGCTAATCAAGCATGGCACAAGAAACTATGATCTCTAGTTGTCATTGCAAACATGTTTATTCATAATAGGCTAAATCAGGAACGATGAACTAATCATACTTACAAAAACAAAAGAGGTCGAGTTCATACCAGCCTTTCTCATCTCAGTCAATCCATCATATATTGTCATAATTGCCTTTCACTTGCACGACCGAATGATGTGAATAATAATAATTGTGCACGTGCATTGGATAAGCTGGAATCTGCAAGCATTCAATAAACAGGAGAAGACAAGGCAATATGGGCTCTTTTGTCAGATCAACAATAATGCATATAAGAGCCACTTCAACTATTTAATCATGGTCTTCTCCTATCGACCCCCAAAGAAAAGAAATAAAACTATATACACGGGAAAGCTCCCAACAAGCAAAAAGAAGAACAGGAAATCTTTTTGGGTTTTCTTTTTAATTACTACTACAAGCATGGAAATTAAACTAGCTAAAAGCTACAACTATTTTTTTTGGTTTTTTCTTAAGGTTTATTAAACACACAAGAAGAAAGCATAAAAAGGAAATAAACTAGCATGGATGATACAATGAAAAAGTATGAGCACCGACATCTAGCAATGAGTGTGTGAACATGAATATAATGTCGGTGAGAAATACGTACTCCCCCAAGCTTAGGCTTTTGGTCTAAGTTGGTCTATGGCCATGGCTGGCCTGGCGGATATCCATAATAATAGTTGGGGTCATCCTGCGATGAAGAAGACTCTGACTGCCACTGGTTGGCAATCATTTCCGGATCCCAATGGTAATTAGACTGTCGTGGAGGATCAACTTGTGGTTCCGGCTCTGGCTCTGTGGCTGATGTAGGGTTCCGATAGGCGTGAATAGCCTCTAACGGAACAAGGTACTGGCCTGCAGATAAATCAAACAAGGAAGGAGCAGGCAGGGTAATAGTCTAAGGGCTTGTATGGGACTGCTCTGCTTCGCCAAAATCAGCTTCGCTTCACTAAATTTTCTTTGGAGCAGTTTCAAGCTGAAGTTGTAGCACTACCAAAGAGAATGTTTGGCTTCCATCTAGCTCCAGCTTCAAGAATGGGAAATTTGGTGGAAAGGATCTATTTGATTGGTTGAGGGCGGAGAAATGAAGGGGTATCCACTTACTGGTGGCAGTGGTGGGTAATTTTCACCCAACTCCAGCTTCTAGAGTTTTTTGGAGCACCCCCTGAAGAGCTTCATAAAAAACTAGGAGTTGCGCCCCAGATTCTAGTTTTTTGCGGAGCAGCATATCTTGGAGCTATCCCTATTTGGCTTGTGTTTTCCGGAGAAGAGTTGAATTTTAAGAAGTAGAGCAGTCCCAAACATACCCTAAGGATGATGTTTATCAAAGAACAATTTGTATTTAAGTTCCCCTTCCCTATTCTTAACACTAAAATCGTGTGCCACCATACTCTTATAATCTAAATAGACACGAGGCAGCAATTTTTCTTCCTTCTCATAATGCCTAATGGGTATGTTAAAATGTGCAACTAGGCGTGAAGCATAGATGCCTCCAAAGATGGGGCCCTTTGTACGGTTCAGACTTAACCGTTTAGCAATAATACCGCCCATACTAACAAAGTTATCACTAAATAAACCATGGAACAAAATAATAATATCAAGAACACTAAGGTTTCCACAGTTTCCGCGACCAATTAAGCAATGACTAGAAAATATTGCAAAGTAGCGTAAAATAGGAAAATGTATGCTAGTGATTCGTGCATCGGAAACCTTCCTTGTTTCCCCTACAGTGATGGTGCCAATAAACCCATCCACATCGCTGCGATGTGGTTCCTCTGTCGTGCCCTCGAAAGGGACCAAACAAACCTGACAAAAATCATAAAGTGACATCTCCTTATGCTCATCATATAAATAAAACTCCACCGTAGGTGGTGAGCTCCTAGAATGGAAATGAAAGTTTTGCACAAAGATATTTGTGAGTAAGAGATACTGATCGCGTTGGTCGTGGAGGAAAGCGGTGAGGCCTGCATTCTCAGCCAATTCATAAAAATCATCATAAATCCCGGCTGCTCTCAAGAATTCATCGGAAGGCCATTCACACAACCGAACCTCCGTGGTGCGAGGCAAATTATACTTGGGCTTCTGTGCCTTTTCCTTTGAGCTTCGGCTCGATGAGCCCCTCAAAAGTCTCTTCATTATTTTCTGAAAAATTCTGAAATTTTTAGTAACTTCAAAATAAAAGTAAGCCAAACTCAATAAAATTGATAGCAACTACTCCTACAAGTGCCTAGAGCCTATATCATGCATCAAAACTACTTGGAACCATATAAATTTGACATGCAAGCTCAAGAACATGGTCACCTAGGCAGCACCAATTTGCAATGAATAAAGCACTAGAACAAAAACTAATTGGACCAATGGAGGAGTCACATACCAAGGAACAATCTCCCCAAGAAGTTTTGTGAGAGGTGCTTTGAGCAAGGAGATTGAAAATGGTAGCAAAATGAGCTTGGACTCGGGTTTGAGCTGGTTATTCGTGTTTGTGGGAGGAAGAAGGAGCGTGTGGATGAAAGGATAAGTGGAGGAGGGCCACCGTGGGCCCACGAGGCAGGGGGCGCGCCCCTGACCCTCGTGGCCAGGTGCCAGCTCCCCCTGCTATGTTCTCGGTGCCAAATATTCTCAAATATTCCAGAAAAAATCATATTTAAATTTCAGGGCATTTGGAGAACTTTTATTTTCAGGGTATTCTTATATTGCACGGATAATTCAAATAATAGACAGAACATACTATTTTTTTATTTAATATAAATAACAGAAAATAAAAGTGAGGTACAAAAGGTTGTGCCTTCTAGTTTCATCCATCTCATGCTCATCAAAAGGAATCCACTAACAAGGTTGATCAAGTCTTGTTAACGAACTCATTCCGGATAACATGGAACATGAGAAATTTTGAATAACACTATGTTACCTCAACGGGGATATGCACATCCCCAATAATAAGAATATCATATTTCTTCTTGACAGTAGGAAGAGGAAATTCAAAACCTCCAAATATAATCGATGGAATTTTTCCAATAGAGTTGATATTGTGGACTTGAGGTTGTTTCCCCTGTAGTATTCAAAAAGGGTCTTCCAAGAATAATAGACATACTATCGTCCTTGGGAATATCAAGAATAACAAAGTCCATTAAAATAGTAACGTTTGCAACTACAACAGGCACATCCTCACAAATACCGACAGGTATAGCAGTTGATTTATCAGCCATTTGCAAAGATATTTCAGTAGGTGTCAACTTATTCAAATCAAGTCTACGATATAAAGAGAGAGGCATAACACTAACACCGGCTCCAAGATCACATAAAGCAGTTTTAACATAATTTCTTTTAATGGAACATGGTATAATGGGTACTCTTGGATCTCCAAGTTTCTTTGGTATTCCACCCTCAAAAGTATAATTAGCAAGCATGGTGGAAATTTTAGCTTCCGATATCTTCCTCTTATTTGTAACAATATCTTTCATGTACTTAGCATAAGGATTCATTTTAAGCATATCAGTTAAACGCATACGCAAAAAGATAGGTCTAATCATTTCAGCAAAGCGCTCAAAATCCTCATCATCCTTTTTCTTGGATGGTTTGGGAGGAAAAGGCATGGGTTTTTGAACCCCAGGCTCTCTTTCCTTTCCGTGTTTCCTAGCAACAAAGTCTTTCTTATCATAACGTTGATTCTTTGATTGTGGGTTATCAAGATCAACAGCGGGTTCAATTTCTATATCATTATCATTACTAGGTTGAGCATCATCATGAACATTATCATTAACATTATCACTAGTTTCAGGTTCATTACCAGATTGTGTTTCAGCATCAAAAATAGAAATATCATTTGGATTCTCAGGTGTTTCAGCAATAGGTTCACTAGAAGCATGCAAAGTCCTGTCATTTTTTCTTTTCTTCCTATTAGAAGGACTAGGTGCATCTACATTATTTCTCTGAGAATCTTGCTCAATTCTCTTAGGGTGGCCTTCAGGATACAGAGGTTCCTGAGTCATTCTACCACCTCTAGTCATAACTCTGACAGCATTATCATTATTCTTACTATTCAATTGATTGAGAAATTCATTTTGAGCTTTAAGTACTTGTTCTACTTGAGTGGTAACCATAGAAGCATGTTTACTAATAAGTTTAAGTTCACTGTTGACATTAGCCATATAATCACCCAAGTGTTCAAGCATATTTGAATTGTATTTCAATTGTCTACCAAAATAAGCATTAAAATCTTCTTGCTGAGCCATAAATTTATCAAACTCATCTAAGCATGGACTAGCAATCTTAGTAAATGGGATTTCAGCTTTATCATATCTATAGAGAGAATTTACCTTTACTACCTATGTCGGGTTATCAAGACCATGTGTTTCTTCAATAGGTAATGGATTAAGATCATATGTTTCTTAAACAGGCGGTAAACTAAGACCGTGTATTTCTTCAATAGGAGGTAAATTCTTAACATCTTCAGCTTTAATACCTTTTTCTTTCATAGATTTCTTTGCCTCTTGCATATTTTCAGGACTGAGAAATAGAATACCCCTCTTCTTCGGAGTTGGTTTAGGAATAGGCTCAGGAGCTGGCTCAGGAGGTGTTCAATTATTTTCATTTGCCAACATATTATTCAATAGAATTTCAGCTTCATCCGGTGTTCTTTCCCTGAAAACAGAACCAGCACGACTATCCAGGTAATCTCTGGAAGCATTGGTTAGTCCATTATAAAAGATATCAAGTATTTCATTTTTCTTAAGAGGATGATCAGGCAAAGCATTAAGTAATTTGAGAAGCCTCCCCCAAGCTTGTGGGAGACTCTCTTCTTCAATTTGCAAAAAATTATATATCCCTTAAAGCAGCTTGTTTCTTATGAGCAGGGAAATATTTAGAAGAGAAGTAATAAATCGTATCCTGGGGACTACACACACAACCAGGATCAATAGAATTAAACCATATCTTAGCATCACCCTTTAATGAGAACGGAAATATTTTAAGGATATAAAAGTAGCGAGTTCTCTCATCATTAGTGAACAGGGTAGCTATATCATTTAATTTAGTAAGATGTGCCACAACAGTTTCAGATTCATAGCCATGAAAAGGATCAGATTCAACCAAAGTAATTATATCAAGATCAACAGAGAATTCATAATCCTTATCGGTAACACAGATAGGTGAAGTAGCAAAAGCAGGGTTATGTTTTATTCTAGCATTTAGAGATTGCTTATTCCATTTAGCTAATAACCTCTTGATTTCATATCTATCTTTGCAAGCTAAAATAGCTAAAGAAGCTTATTTATCAAAAACATAACCCTTAGGAATAAAAGGTGAATCTTCATCATCACTTTCGTCAGTGTTATCAGATTCAATAATTTCATTCTCTCTAGCCCTAGCAAGTTGTTCATCAAGAAATTCACCAAGTGGCACAGTAGTATCAAGTATAGAAGTAATTTCATCATAAGTATCATGCATAGCAGAAGTGGCATCATCAATAACATGCGACATATCAGAACGTATAGAAGAAGCAGGTTTAGGTGTCGCAAGCTTACTCAAAACAAAAGGTGAATCAAGTGCAGAGCTAGATGGCAGTTCCTTACCTCCCCTCGTAGTTGAGGGATAAATATTGGTTTTTGGATCTCTCAAATTCTTAATAATGATAAGCAAATATAAATCCCAAGTGACTCAAAGAATAGAGCTATGCTCCCCGGCAACAGCGCCAGAAAATAGTTTTGATAACCCACAAGTATAGGGGATCGCAACAGTTTTCGAGGGTAGAGTATTCAACCCAAATTTATTGATTCGACACAAGGGGAGCCAAAGAATATTCTCAAGTATTAGCAGCTGAGTTGTCAATTCAACCACACCTGGAAACTTAATATCTGCAGCAAGGTATTTAGTAGCAAAGTAATATGATAGTAGTGGTAACGATAGCAAAAGGTAACAGTAGCAAAAGTAATGTTTTTGGTATTTTGTAGTGATGATAGCAATAGCAACGGAAAAGTAAATAAGTGAAGAACAATATATGGAAAGCTTGTAGGCAATAGATTAGTGATGGAGAATTATGTCGGATGCGGTTCATCATGTAACAGTCATAACCTAGGGTGACACAGAACTAGCTCCAATTCATCAATGTAATGTAGGCATGTATTCCGAATATAGTCATACGTGCTTATGGAAAAGAACTTGCATGACATCTTTTGTCCTACCCTCCCGTGGCAGCGGGGTCCTAATGGAAACTAAGGGATATTAAGGCCTCCTTTTAATAGAGTACCGGAGCAAAGCATTATCACATAGTGAATACATGAACTCCTCAAACTACGGTCATCACCGGTAAGTATCCCGATTATTGTCACTTTGGGGTTAATGGATCATAACACATAATAGGTGACTATATACTTGCAAGATAGGATCAAGAACTCTTATATATTGATGAAAACATAATAGGTTCAGATCTGAAATCATGGCACTCGGGCCCTAGTGACAAGCATTAAGCATAGCAAAGTCATAGCAACATCAATCTCAGAACATAGTGGATACTAGGGATCAAACCCTAACAAAACTAACTCGATTACATGATAGATCCCATCCAACCCATCACCGTCCAGCAAGCCTATGATGGAATTACTCACGCACAACGGTGAGCATCATGAAATTGGTGATGGAGGATGGTTGATGATGATGATGGCGATGGATTCCCCTCTCCGGAGCCCCGAACAGACTCCAGATCAGCCCTCCCGAGAGGTTTTGAGGCTTGGCGGCGGCTACGTATCGTAAAACGTGATGAATCCTTCTCTCTGATTTTTTTTCTCCCCGAAAGCAAATATATAGAGTTGGGGTTGAGGTCGGAGGAGCTCCAGGGGGCCCACAAGGTAGGGGGGCGCCCCCACCCTCGTGGACAGGTGGTGGGCCCCCTGGTCTTCATCTTTTGCAAGGATTTTTTATATTTTCTGAATAGATGTTCCGTGAAGTTTCAGGTCATTCCGAGAACTTTTGTTTCTGCACATAAATAACACCATGGTAATTCTGCTGAAAACAACGTCAGTCCGGGTTAGTTCCATTCAAATCATGCAAGTTAGAGTCCAAAACATGGGCAAAAGTGTTTGGAAAACTAGATACGACGGAGACGTATCAGAGGACGTGGTGGGGAACGATCCCACCGGACGGAATGCGAGGAGAGAGGCCGGAGACGGAGATCCGATGAGGTTCTCCGGCGCCGTTCTTGGGCAGGAGAGACAGAGGACGTGGGGAAGATGAGCTGAATGGGTATGGGTGAGTTGGAACTCCCCCTGCCCGCTCTTAACCCCCACGCACTCGTGACTGTAGTACTGCTCTTCCAGCGGCAGTAAAAAAACTACTGCCATGCTGGTTGCGGTAGTACCGTGCACAGCTCCTGCGGTAGTACCGTGGCAAGCCACGGTGGTATCGTGAACCCAATAGAATGCACGTTTCGCAAACAAGAGAGGAAAACAACCTTTGCAATGCAACCTTCAAGCGAACAGACACACCAACGAGCAAACACACGAGGCAACTCAAACACAAGCACGACACGACGAAAGAGAGGCAAAAGACAACAAGGACCAAACACGCGACATAACCTCTCCATAGGGAGGGCGGTGGCCGGAGCCACCTATGTTTGAGTTAATTGGTATGGCACCGCGAAGAATTATCCTTGGGCCCATGACCAAAACTCGTTTTTGAAGCACACACACCATCACAAATGGCTAATGTGAAAGAGTTGATCAATTTATGCATAATGGGGGAGGGAGAGTTCATTGAGAGAACAACACTCCCCCTATGTCCATGCCTACACCTAAACAAGATAACAAGTTGAGTATGGTGGGGTGTGCAAGGGTTCAAGCAACATTGCTCGAATCAATGATATTTAGCTCATGCCTTAACTCGCGAAATCTTGCTTCATCCAAAGGCTTCGTGAAGATATTTGCAAGCTTATCATGAATGTTGACATAGTTGAGCTCGATCTCCCCTTGCCTAATATGATCCTGGATGAAGTGATACTGAGTCTCAATATGCTTCGTCTTGAAGTGTTGCATCGGGTTGAGAGAAATCTTGATGGCACTTTCATTGTCACACCAAAGAGGCACTTTGTCACAAATGACACCGTAATCCATTAAAGTTTGCCTCATCTATAAAAGTTGTGCGCAACAACTACCGTCCGCCACATACTCCGCTTCGGTGGACGAGAGAGACACACAACTTTGCTTCTTAGAAGACCAACTCACCAAAGAGCAACCAAGGAATTGGCACCCTCCGGAAATTGACATCCTATCCACTTTGTCTCCCGCCTAGCTGGAGTCCGAGTAGCCTACAAGGTTGAAGTTTGCTCCTCTTGGGTACCATAAGCCAAAGTTTGGGGTATGAGTCAAATATCGAAAGATTCGCTTGACCTACACAAAGTGACTTTCCTTAGGTGCGGCTTGAAACCATGCACAAATTCCCACACTCAACATGATATCCGGTCTAGATGCACAAAGGTAAAGCAAGGAGCCAATCATGGAGCGATATACCTTTTGATCCACCGCTTTACAATTGGGATTTATGTCAAGTTGGCATTTGACGGGCATTGGAGTGGAAGCCGGCTTGACTTCACTTAGCTTGAATCTCTTGAGCATGTCTTGAGTGTATTTGGCTTGGTTGATGAAGGTTCCTTCTCTCCGTTGCTTGATTTCGAACCTGGGAAAGAACTTTAACTCTCCCATTATGGACATCTTGAACTTTGAGGTCATGAGAGCAGAAAATTCCTCATTGAAAGCTTTGTTAGGAGAACCAAAGATAATGTCATCAACATATAGTTGGCACACAAACAACTCCCCTTTGACATTCTTAGTAAAAAGAGTGGGGTCAATTTTCCCAATTTCAAACCCACGATCTTGCAACAACTCAGTAAGGTGGTCATACCACGCATATGGGGCTTGTTTAAGGCCGTAGAGTGCCTTATCGAGTTGGTACACATGATCTGGGAAATAGGGATCCTCGAACCCGGGGGGTTGTTTGACGTACACCAACTCATTAATAGGACCATTAAGAAAAGCACTCTTCACATCCATTTGTTGCAACTTGAAGTTATGATGAGAAGCATGAGCAATCAACAAACAAATAGATTCAAGGAGAGCAACGGCAGTGAAGGTTTCACTGTAGTCGATACCCTCGACTTGGGAGTAGCCTCATCTTGCTTGTTCTTGAATATCCACTTGGTTCCAATGACATTATGGTTCCCCATTGGCCTTGGCACCAATCTCCACACCTTGTTGTGCTCGAAGTTGTCGAGTTCTTCATGCATGGTGTTAAGCCAATCCGGATCTTCGAGCTCCTCATAGACCTTTTGGGGTTCAACAAAAGAGACAAATGTGTGATGTTCACAATAGTTTGCCAATTGTCTGTGAGTTCTTACCCCCTTTCGAATGCTTCCAAGCACATTTGTCATGAGATGACCCTTGGTAGAGAGCTTGGATGCAATCTTGGAGGCACGACGCTCCAATTCCTCCTCAGGAGTGAGTTGAGGAGCGGTTACTTGATCATCTTGAGCGTCATCTTGAGCTTGTTCTTGATCTTGAGCTTGCTCTTGACCTTGAAATTTCTCGGAGGAGAGAACTTGACCTTGGGCATCACTTGGTGGTTCAACACCATCTTGAGGTTGATCTTGCCCTTGGTCTTGTTCATGAGGTTGAGGGCCTTCACTTTGTTCTTCGGAAGCGTGTGGGCCTTGGGTTGGTGATGGTTCCACTTGAGTGGACCATTGTCCTTCTTCTTCGGCCACAAGGGGTTCCTCAATGGGTAGGCTAAAACCAACACCCATTCTTCTTATGGCTTGGGGAGGAATTTCATCATCTACATCACAAGTGCCACTTTGCTCCACTTGGGAGCCGTTATTCTCATCAAACTCCACATTACACGTCTCCTCAATAAGTCCCCTGGACTTATTGAGGACATGGTAAGCATGAGAGTTTGTAGCATAACCAACAAATATGCCCTCATAAGCTCTAGCCTCGAATTTAGACAAGCAAACACCTTTCTTGAGAATGAAACACTTACACCCGAACACCTGGAAGTACTTGAGGTTGGGCTTGTTACCGGTGAGTATCTCATATGGAGTCTTGTTCAAGCCTTTGCGGAGAGAGAGAGCCAATTGGATGCATGACACGCAGTGTTGATGGCTTCATCCCAAAAGTTGTATGGAGACTTGAACTCCGCCATCATGGTCCTTGCCGCATCCATGAACGTCCAGTTCTTCCTCTCCGCTACACCATTTTGTTGAGGGGTGTAAGGTGCAGAATATTGATGCTTGATCCCCTCATCACTGAGAAACTCATCCAAGGTGTAGTTCTTGAACTCGGTGCCATTGTCACTTCTTATTGTCAAGATCTTTGCATTGTGTTGACGCTGAGCTTCATTTGCAAAGTCAATGACGGTATGTTGGGTCTCACTCTTCCTCTTGAAGAAGTAGACCCAAGTGTATCTTGAATAGTCATCCACAATCACCAAGAAATACTTTCTACCCCCAAGACTATGAAAGGATGGAGGCCCAAAGAGATCCAAGTGAAGGAGTCCAAAGGCCTCTTTGAGTAAATGATAGTCATGGGAGGGTGATCCTTATCATGTAGCTTTCCTTCAATGCAAGCACTGCAAGCACGATCTTTGGCAAAAATAACATTTGTTAGTCCATGGACATGGTCCCCCTTGAGAAGACTTTGCAAAGATCTCATATTGACATGGGCTAAACGGCAATGCCAAAGCCATCCCACGTCAACTTTAGCCATTAGGCATGTCGCGGTCTTAGTGGGTCGCTCCAAAAAGTTAATCACATAGAGACCGTTCTCGACATTCCCAACAAAGGATACTTTAAGAGTCTTGCTCCACAAAAGGGCCACGGTATCAATATCAAAGAAAGTGGCAAAGCCCATGATTGCAAGTTGACGAACGGAAAGTAAATTGTATGCAAGGGACTCAATAAGCATGACCTTCTCGATCGTGAGATCATGAGAAATGACAACCTTGCCAAGACCCAATACCTTAGAGGTCGAGTCATCACCCCACTCAACATTGGTGGAAATAGATGGAATCTTGTGCACGTCCACCACCAAGTCCTTGCTTCCAGTCATATGATTAGTGGCTCCACTATCAAGCAACCATGATCCCCACCGGAAGCAAACACCTACAAGAGATCAATGCTTGGTTTTAGGTACCCATTTTGTAATGGGTCCTTCGATGTTAGTGACAAGGGTCTTAGGAACCCAAATAGACCATTCAATGTACTCATAAGGAGAACCAACAAATTTAGCATAAACATGCCCATCACTAGCACGACATAACACATAGGAAGGGTTAAAGTCGCCAACTTTGTTGGAAGGGGTGGCATTTCCCTTCTTGACACCACCACCCTTCACATTGTTCTTCTTCTCCTTAGAGGCACCCTCTCCCTCTTTGACAAAAGTTTGCATGAGAGGAGGAGGTCGTTTGTCCTTGTCATTCTTCTTCTTGTTCTTGGACTTGGGTGCGAACCCAATACCTTCCTTGGCCACAACTTCCTTTTGATTGCTCAAAAGATCGTTGAGGTTCTTCTCACCTTGTATGCATGACACAAGGCCTTGCTCAAGTTGCTCCTTCAACTTTGCATTCTCCTCAACAAGATGCAGATGCTCACAACAAGGGTTAGTAGCATTTGCATTATCAATTAAAACCATATGAGTAAAAGTGGATTTCTCCTTGGTTAGCCTCACTTGGAGTTGATCATGATACTCTTTAAGACTAGCATGAGTACTCTTCAAGGCCTTGTGAGCCTTGTCAAGTATATCAAACTCCTCCTTGAGTCTAGAAAGATCAACCCCAAGTTTGGCCTTCTTGAAATTTAGCACACGAGACACAACAAGAGCATGATCAAGATCTTTCTTTAATTTAGCATGGTCATCGTTGTGTGACTCCTCAAGATCCAAGCGATGACCACTCTCTTCCTCAAGAGCATAAGAGAGATCCGATATCTCATCGGCATAGTCACGACTATGCCCCTCCATCTTAGAGATGGTGTCTTCGTGAGCCTCGATCATGTCATTGGCTTCACCAAGTTGTTCCAAGAGAGCAATGAAGTGCTTCTTGGATTTACCCTTGAGCTTACTCATAAAAGACTGAAACTCATTTTCCTCCATGTTGGACCCCCCACTTTCATCAATGCAATCCATCAAATAAGGATGAGTAATGATGGTAGTTTTGATGTTGGGGGTTACCTTGTTGGTGGATTTAGCCATGAGGCACTTGGCGGTGATGTTCTCATTGGGTGAGTCGAAGAGGGACGCCCGTGGGGTTGTCGCAATGGCCACGTCGGCCATGGCAACCGTCTCACCGTCTTCATCATCATCCTCATTGTACTCTTCTTGTGCCACCAATCCCTTGGGAGGAGTCTTCTTAGTGAAGTGGTTCTTGTTGGGGAAACACTTGGCCTTGTCCTTCCGGATGAGCTTGCCACCATTGTCTTCCCTCTTCTCATAGGGGCACTCCGCAACAAAGTGGCTCACATTGCCACAATTGTAGCAAGTCCTCACACGTTGCTTGCCCTGGGCGCCACTTGAGTTGCTCTTGTTGAAGTTGGGCATTGAGTTCTTCTTGCTCCAAAATTGCATTGAAGTGAGAGCCATGTGCTCATGATAATCATATTTTGTATCCTCGGGGTTGCTCTCCTCTTATTCCTCTTCTTCCTCTTCCTCCTCTTCTTCCACACTAGCCTTGGCTTTCAAGGCAAGGTTGGGTTTCTTTGCTCTTTGAGAATGCAACACCACATAGTCGGCAGTCTTGTCCAAGGTACTCATTGCCACAAACTCATCCAACACTACACTTGAGGACAAGGTGTGGAAGTCCGACCTTTGACGGATGACGGGGGACATGGCCTTATGGTAAGGCATCATGGCTTTGAGAAATTTCCGCTTGGTCCAATTGCCATTTGTATCCTTGCTCCCATGATCTCGGAGTGAGACCGCGAGTGTGGTTAGTCTCCGGTAGAGCTCATGAGGTTCTTCACCTTCATTCATAGCAAATTCATCGGCTTCATCTTGCACCACTTCATACTTGGAGCGTTGAATGCTTGCGCTTCCCTTGTAAAGGGAAACCACATGGTGCCATGCTTCGTTTGCCATGGTGAATGGTCGGAGATGCGCAATATCTTCGGGAGGGATTGCATCTTGGATGATGAAGAGAGCATTCTCATTGAATTGATGATCCGCGGCTTCTCTTGGGGTGAAGTTTCTTGGATCATGCGGATAGAAACCTTGCTCAATCATTCTCCAAAGGTTAGTATTAACATGATTTAAATGAAGTTTAAAGCGATAGACCCAAGCGTCAAAATCCTCATTTTCACAATCTTAGGAGGAGAACCGACATGATTTAAATGAGTGGAGGGAATCGGTCCTCCATAGTTAAGTGGAGGTTCCACATGGGCAAAGATGCCATTACCACTTTTACCACTAGACAAAGGAACTTTATCACTAGAAGCTTGCCCCTTGTCAGAGTTAGCATCTGTCACCTTGTTAGTGGGATCGACCACTTCCAACGGTGGGGTGGACAATTTAATACCATCAAGAAAGTTCTTAAGCACGCCTTTGACCTCGGCCGTCATGGAGGTTTTAAATGTGTCCAAGGCCTCATTGAGCTCCTCACGTGAGACCGAGGTTCCCCCATCGGCCGTAGACGAGGATGGAATCACACCGGGGTGCTCCTCCTCAACGTCTACGATGTCAACCATACTCTTCGGACGACAAAGTCCTTAATAAAGAGATGAGGCTCTAATACCAATTGAAAGGATCGATATAGTTGACTAGAGGGGGGGTGAATAGGCAAATAACAATTTTTAGCTTTTCTATACCAATTTAAACTTTGCATCAAAGTAGGTTGTCTAGATATGCAACTAGGTGAGCAACCTATATGATGCAACAACAATAAGTACACAAGCAAGCAAGGGATGTAACATAAGATAAGCTTGCACGAGTAAATGGATGAGATAACCAAGAGTGGAGCCGGTGAAGATGAGGATGTGTTACCGAAGTTCCTTCCCTTTGAGAGGAAGTACGTCTCCGTTGGAGCGGTGTGGAGGCACAATGGTCCCCAAGAAGCCACTAGGGCCACCGTATTCTCCTCACGCCCTCACACAATGCGAGATGCCATGATTCCACTATTGGTGCCCTTGAAGGCGGTGATCGAACCTTTACAAACAAGGTTGGGGCAATCTCCACAACTTAATTGAAGGCTCCCAACAACACCACGAAGCTTCACCACAATGAAGTATGGCTCCGCAATGACCTAAACCGTCTAGGATGCTCAAACACCCAAGAGTAACAAGATCCGCGAGGGATTACTGGGGGGAATCAAATTTCTCTTGGTGGATGTGTAGATCGAGGCCTTCTCAACCAATCCCTAGGAGATCAACAAGTTTGATTAGCTAGGGAGAGAGATCGAGCGAAAATGGAGCTTAGAGCAACAATGAAGCTTGGGGGTGGAAGAGCTAAGTCAACTCGGAGAAGAAGACTCCCCTTTTATAGTGGAGGAACAAATCCAAACGTTATCCACCAACTCAGCCTGCGACGCATGGTACTACCGCACCGGAGACGCGGTACTACCGTCAGGGCCCGCGGTACTACCGCAAGGCACTGCAGTACTACCGCCCACTCAGCAGTATCCAAAATAGCCCTGATGCGTTGAAGCAGAGGGCGGTAGAACCGCTGGCGCGATACTACCGCTCCCCCTTGCGGTACTACCGCAAGGCAGGGATGGTCTAGATTGGGAAGGCATGGACATATAAAAATATATCTGTGGGAACTTCCGCTGAGTTTAGATATATGCAAAAATCCGACACGGTAGTACCGCAAGCCAGGAGCGGTACTACCGCGTAGGGCGCGGATGTAAAAAATTACATCCGCCCCTACTTCCGCTCGTGCTGCTGAGCCATACCTGAGGCCACGGTACTACCGTGACCGAGAAGTGGTACTACCACGCCCAAGGCCGGTACTACCGCAAGGGCCTGCGGTACTACCGCTCTGAGGAGCAGTACTGCCACATGCCCCAGTTCAGCAACACTAGAAGTCTTTCCTTTTGCAGAGATACGGAGAAACGGAGGATGCTCCAAAGAGCCAAAGGAAAGGTGGTGCAAAAGGAACATACATGTACATGTTGATTCCACCCAAACCTTTCCAACACAGACCCCCTCTTAATAGTATGGCTTTCCTACGACTCAAATTCACCGAAAAGAAACATAGAGAAACGCCGTCTTCTATAGTCTTCGAGGGGCACCAAATCGTCTTGTGCCTAGACATGATATATCTAAAATGCTCAATGCACACGATTAGTCCGCAAAAACATTGTCATCAATCACCAAAACTACTAAGGGATAAATATGCCCTTACAACATGGCTACCCCGGCGGGCGTTGCATCTCCGGCGCCTCTGCCAGCGGTGCCCCTCCCTCTCCGTGCTCGATGCCGCTTCCCTGGAGGCCGTTAGGTCGCGCATGGGCTGACATAACTGACGAGGAGACCCAGGGCGTGGGTTGCGTTAAGTTCGCTCAAATCAAGGGCAACCTCTCTAGTGGGCCGGCACGGTAGGGTTCTTTTAGCTCTTTTTTTTCAGTGTGAGGCTTGCGTTTTTTCTTTTTCTTTTTTCCTTATATTTATATTTCTAAAATGTCCTAAATATATATATGGAATGTTAATTTGTTTACTCAAAAAAATTGACGGAATACTATAAAATGTTCTAAGAATGTAAAAGATTTGTTCTAGCGGTTTTAGGAAAATGTTTGTACATTTCAAAAAGCGTCAGTTACTTTTAAAAAATGCTCAAACATTTTCAAATATTTCCATGTGATAAGAAAAAAATTACACATAAAAGATGTTTGAACTATATACGAAAAATGTTCAACACAGAATATATTTTAAAATATAAAGGAAAAAAGACAAGAAAAGAACAAATCAGTAGAAAAAATAAAAAAAATAAAACCAATAAATAAAAATACAAAAATGAAAAATGATCTGGGAATATAAAAGTTTTGTTCTCACTGTTTTAGGAAATGTTCATACATTTCAAATCAGTTTTTGTGACTTAAAAAATACTCACACATTTTGAAAATACCGCCATGTTTTTCTAAATGTCCATGCAATATTAAGAAAAAAGTTTAAGATAGAAAAAATTCAACATGTATCTGAAATGTTTAACCTGTATACGAAAAAATATTCAACATATATTCATAAAAAGTAAACATATAACTTAAAATGAAAAGTAAAAGAGACAAGACAAGAAAATAAAAAGGCAAATACAAAGAGGAAAAACTAAAATTTAAAAAACCAACAGAGAGAAATACAGAAAAAAAACCCGCATAGAACCTTCCGAAATCAGACGGAAGTTCCCATGAACGGGTCCAGAGAAGCTTCCCAAAACCGCTGCATACTAGTTATTGGGTCGACCAAATTTAAAGGCGAGCACGAATAACGGGAAAACCCTATTCGCCGCATTCTGCGGCGAATTGTCGACCTACCGCACAGGTTCGATAGTAACTGGGCCGGCCCAGTTAGCTCTTTTTCACGTTAGATCTCTTTCCGGTTTTGGGAACCTTCTGGATGCTTCCTGGCCGGTTTTGGGAATCTTCCAGAAGGCTCTTGAACCGGGTTTTCTGGTTTTCTTTTTTATTTTATTTATTCTTTTCATTTATAGTTATTTCTGTTTTTTTTCTTTTCTTTTTTTCGTTTTTTCTGTTTCTTTCTTTCTTTGGTTTTTTTCTTTCTTTTTATTTTCTTCTCCTTTTTTTTGAAAATATTTAAAATTTTGTTCGTGTTTCCAAAAAGTGTTCAGATTTTGAAAAAATGTTCTCAAAATTCAAAAATTGTTCTCGTTACACAAAAAAGTTCAAAACTTTCGAAATTCAAAAAATGTTCTGGATTTCAATTTTTTGTTCACGCACTCAAATAATGTTCGCGCTTCCAATTTCGTTTGAGATTTTAAAAATTGTTCTCTGTTTCAAAATTTGTTCTCAAGATTCAAAAAATGTTCGTGCTTCCAAATTTGTTCTCCATTTCGAAATTTGTTCTAAAGATTCAAAAAATGTTCCTGCTTGGAAAAAATGTTCGCTTCGTTTCAGAAATTGTTCACCTTTTTATGTTATTTCACAAAACAAAAATTATTTTGTTTCAAGAAAAATCCCAGTTTCAAAATTTGTTCACAAATTCAGAAAATGTCACATGTTTAAATTTTGTTCGCACATAATTTTTTTTGGGGAATTTCAAAAATTGTTCCAATTGTTGTTCATAAATTCAAAGATGTTCAGGAATTTCAAGAATTCTTCCTGTTATTCAAATATGTTCACAAATTGAAAAAACATTTTTGTTTTCAAAATTTGTTGACATATGCAAAAAAATGTTCTCATGTTTAATTTTTGTTCAAAATTCAATAATGTTTGCGAATTTTAAAAAAAGTTCCTTTTTCTAAATTTGTTCACATATTGAAGAAACATTACAGTTTTTTTAAATTTGTGCACAAATTGAAAAAAGGTTCGTGTTTTTCAAAATTATTTCTAAAATTATAAAAATGCTACCCGCAAGTTTAATTCCTCGCCCGCATGTTTTGTGGAATTTTGTGAACTTGTTTTTTTTGTGCTACTTCTGTTTGGTATTTTTATATTGGCGCTGCCTCTCTTTCACAAATAGTTCACCTGGTTGAGTGGCTAATCGCATAGCGTGCACATGAAGAGATTGCGGGTTCGATTCCGGAACTGTCGCTCCCTTTATTTTTGGCATCTGTTTCATTCGGCGAAGGACATCGAATGGGCCGGCCCACGCGAACCTCCTCTTGTGCGAAACGGCGACATCTTGCCGCAGCGAGCGGCGTATAGGAGCACTCCGAATAACGGTCTCGCGGTAAGCAATTTGTGGCAGGAAGTGTGGGCTTTAAATGGGCCTACTGGGATCCCTACTCTTCAGCCTGGCCTGTGAAACGACTACTGGTCATTTTTTTTATAATCATGTTTATCCTGTCCAACAACTTACTCCCTCCGTCTCATAATGTAAGACTTTTTTGACACTTACACTAGTGTAAAAAACATCTTACATTGTGGGATGGAAGGAGTAGTTCATAATTTCTAGCCCAAATCTGTTTCTAAGGTGCATGTAAATATATCCACACTTGTCCTCCTTTTACACAAAGCTAACCAAACATGATTTTATAACAGCATTGTTTAAAGTTTATGTGAGTACAAACACAACTTTTTATAAGCACATTCCTAATCAAATTATTAGCAAAACTAATTTTGCGAAAAATCTTTTTTTTGCGAGAAAACTTCCGATCTAGTCATCTCCAATCATGGCAGTGCAACAAACACCAAAAATAATAAAAATTACACCCAGATTCATAGACTGCCTAACGACAAGTACAAAAACTAAATTTGCGGGAAATCTTCTTCAAACAAGTTTAGGTAAAACTGATTACCTAGCTACATATAATAACCCATCGACATGTCGTAGATTAAAGAGAAATGGGAAATCAAAGTAGGATGCTTAGGACCAATTCTTTAGAAGGCTTCTAAAATAAGCTACCATCCTCGAATAGAAGCGGACTTCTAAAATAAGATGGGGAGGTCATAAGCCGAAAAAATAATAGCCTTTATTTCATTTGTGGATTGGCGTTCGTGAGCACTAACCGAAATCAGCAGATTCTAATTGGTCATCATAAGTTACAAGGAGGTCCAATTCTGGTGTGGCCCAGCCGAATCCAGGTTAGAAGCGACGGAACTAGAGAATTTCGTCATTTCTAGTGGTCATGCTGGTTTTTTCTATTTCATGTGGAGTGGAACCTTATTTTCTTTTCTCTATGTTCGTTCATGGTGCGGGGTGGGTGCGACGGACGGACGAAGCCAGCGGAAAGGGAAAAACTAAGTTCTTTTCTTTACCTATAATAATAATTAATAATTAATAATTAATGTTAATATTAATAATTAATATTATTAATAATTAATAATAATATAATAATAATATTGTTATTATTATAGAGAGGATTGTTTCTCCATTTTTTTTGGTTTACTAGCACAAATGCCCGTGCATTGTAACGGGGGAGAAAATTGATGCATTGATTTGAGAAAAAAAACTAATTTCACCATTCACCAAAACGCTCATCAGCGTGGCATATGCATCACGAAAAAAAATTATATAAGACCAGGTCTTACGGGCTAGCAAGTGAGACCCACGCTAATGGATGACACGTGACATCAGGGTGGGTCTCACATGCTAGCCCGTGAAACCTTAGTGAGGCTGGGTTAGATGTTTTGTGATTTATAAATGCATGTACGTTTATCATGTCATCATTTTCTTTAATTAGAGCCATGCATGTCCTTCCTCTCATTTAATTTAATTAGAGCCAATCACGCCATGCCAAGCCCACAAATCCTTCTAAGTAGAGCCAATACAGCATGCTTGTGTGGTGCATGTGCCGTCCTTTATGGAGTTTTCTCTCCTTTAGGCGGATGAGACTTGCCTGCTCCCCCCGCGTGTACCCATCCGTACTCCCGCGTACGTGGCTTGATTTGATTGGACAAAATAAAACCCGGTTCCACTCCCTTAAAATCAGGGGGGAGATGATTAGATAAGAAAGAAAAACAGAAAAAAGACAACCGTAGAATGAAGTGGGAGCACGGATGGACACACACGGGGAAAGCAGGCAAGCCGGATCCCCTTTTGGCATGATGTTTTCTCTCTTTCTTGGTTTTGGAGGTGACTTGCTCGTATTTAAGACAACATGCAAATCCATATAATTGGTGGGATTTGATATTTAAAAATTAAGATGAGAATATTAGAGGGAGAACCCTTTAGTATGGCAGAAAAGAAAGCTAGGTCGGTTGGCTTTGTCCTACTGTATCGCCGGTGAGATCCAAAAACAACCACTGCAGATTAGTCTCAGGTCAGCCCATGCGATGGATGGACTAAGCGCAGGCCTGGCCAATACGGACCTTTTTTACTCTACGAATTAGTGAGTTTGTCTCAAAGAAAGGTTGTCCAAAAAAAGACACTACAAATTAGTACCACCTCGAGTATTTCACATAATGTAGGATTAGGTGCGGGATGAAACTAAGAGTATCACCTTGCTTTATTAGTATTAGCAAAAGAGCCCGCGGGTTGCAACGGGAGAAAAAACATAACACACGCTCTTAACTCAACAACCATCACTCAAGACCACAATAGGTCCATCTCCTTTATTTCTGCGAGACATCATATTTGTGTTGCCGCTTACCCTCCTTCTCACTCACCGGCGATGGCCTCGGTATTCACACAAAACAACAAAAAAACGTGTGTTGAATATGGTTAATCCTAAGGCGTCTCTCTCTCCCTCTCTCTCTCTCTCTCGCTCGCTTTCTCTCACTCTCGCGATGAGAAATCTGTTGTTTTCCCCTGCGACATTTTTCAGAGGTATGCATGTGTAGTTATCGATATTTTCTTTTTCGTATATGGTCATAGTGGGGTGTTTATTTGCAATCCGGATCACCGCCGGAATGAAAAAAAGAATCTTGCGCTATAAATTATAAGTTTGCTTCAATAACAATATTTAAAAAATATTTAACAAGTAAAATTAACATAATATTTAGATTCCACATATTTTTCTAATAAAATTTCATATATAATATGTTAAAATCGAAGTTACGGTTTAAAAGATACAGATAATTTAGAAAAAATCATTTTTTTAACTCAAATATATTCCAAAATAATATTTAAAAATACTTAACAGGTAAAAATAATCTCATATCCATATTCTACATAATTTTCTAATCAAATTTTATATATAACATGTTCAAATCGGAGTTACGGTTTAAAAGATATGGATGATTTTAAAAAGCATTTGTTTGACTTAAATATGATCCACGGATGAATTACCTAAAACATCAGGGGGTTTCGAAAAATGTAAAATAACGGTTCGGGTGTGACTTAAATCCGGACGGCGGGTTGATTTCAGGAAAAAAACAGGGACTTTTATGTAAAACACAAAAATAACGATTCATTTTAACTTCAAACAAGACTGCGGGTTGAATTTTCTGAAATAGAGAGAATTTTCTGAAAAATATCATGACGAACGAAAGAAACCCAATTTTTTGAGGAAACAAGAGTAAGGTTACTCAAGAGGAGGAGTACATTCCGAGAGCATCAGGGTCTGAAGAGGATCAAGAACTGACGCGATCATAAGTACATCTCCATTCAGTCTAGCCGTGGCTGCCACTTCGTGTGCAAGGTTGTTGCATTTCCTCCCAACAAAGGTAATTTTGTGAGATGCGAACCTCGACAGTGCTTCTTTGATGTCATGGATTATCCCATAGTGCGGAGAGCGAGGCACACCTGGGGCATTTAGCATATCAGTTGCATCCTTACAATCCATTTCCAGCTCCACTGGCCCATGATACTTTGCTCCCAAAGTCTGCACTCCAATTAAGGCTGCACGCAGCTCTGCCTCCTCGACACAGCTTGAGGACGCCAGATACTTGCCTACTGAAAGGAATACGTGTCCTTTGTAGTCCCTAGCAACGGCACCAGCCCAGCTTTGCCCACTGTCCGGGAGGAAGGCCGCATCAAAGTTGATCTTTGCGGTTCCCCGCTCGGGTGCAGTCCACCTCATGTGTTCGTGGGTTGCCTCCCGGATGGGTGTCTCCGTCAGCATGGCAGGGGCCTTCTCTGTATCAGAAATGGGATTTAGCGCAGCTTGCTGCAGGTCTTCCTCATATTTTAACAGGAAGGAGACTGATTGCCCGATTGTTTCTTTCCCGTTACCATGGACACAGTTATCCCTCAAAAACCAGCACCTCCATAGAAGCAGTAGAATCCTCGTCCGTGTGGTCTCAGGTACAGTGCTTAGCAGAAGTTGCAGCCAATCAGGTCCGGTACGTCGGAAACAAGCTTCCGGTGGCAGGTCCCAATCTTTCCTCAGGGCATCCCTAAGCGCTCTGCTCTTTGTACATTCAATGATTGCATGAAATTCATCTTCTTCTCTACAACCACATAGATTGCAAGTATTATCCAACTCCAAAGTTCTTCTGAACTTGTTCTTTTTCGTTGCTAGTGTACTCGTTGCGATCCTCCACCCAAAAATTCTTACTTTAGGTGGAACCCTTGCCTTCCAGACGAGGTCCCAAATGCTCCTATCTTGCGCTGTCCCGGATGAGCTAGATGTTGCAGGAACAGCTTGGCCTTTGAGTGATGTAGCAAGCTTATAAGCGCTTTTTACTGAAAACACACCGTTCCGCTCGCAGTGCCAAGCAATACAGTCCTCCACCTCGGCGCTCGGAATGTGGATTTTGCAGATCTCTTCCGCATCGAAGTCATGAAAGATTTGCTTAATGAGATCAACATTCCACTCCTTCCTATCCGGTAGCATTAGTTGGTTAACCCATCGGAGTCTCGATCTCCTCACAAATGCAGCTGTTTTAAGACCTTCATTTCTAGGAATCCACTGATCTCTCTGTATTTGGATGTTCTTTCCATTTTCCACCCTCCAGATTATTCCTTTCTTAAGTAATTCCAGGCCAGCCTCTATCCCTCTCCAGACCGGTGACGCATCTGACGCAAACACAATGTCAAGCAGATTGCCATGCGAGTAGTACTTTGACTTGATCACTCTGGCGCATAGGCTATCCGGATTTTGCAGAAGTCTCCAACTCTGTTTAGCTAGAAGAGCTAGATTGAAAAGGTGCATGTCTCGAAATCCTATACCTCCTGCTCGTTTTGGCTTTATCATACGTTCCCAAGACATCCAGTGTACTTTCCTATGGCCCTCTTCTTCTCCCCACCAAAAGTCTCGAATCATCCTTTCATGTTTCTCACAAAAGCCTTTCGAGAAGAGGAACACACCCATTGTATAGCACGGTAGAGCCTGAACTATAGATTTCACGTGTACTTCTTTTGCTGCATACGACATGAAGTTCTCACAGACGTCACTGCATCTTTTTTCGAATTTTTCCATGATAGGCTGGAAGTTTCCATCCTTCATCCTGCCCTCAGGTGTGGGTAGTCCGAGGTACTTGCTCTCAAATGCCTCAGCCACTACCCCCAGCACATTTTTGATTTCATCTCTGGTACTTGCTGGGCAATGTTCGCTGAATAAGAGTGAGCATTTACTCTCACTCAACAATTGCCCAGTAGAATTCTGGAATATGTACAACACTTTCCTCATGGTAACCGCTTGTTCCACTATGGCTTTGAAGAATAACAGACTGTCATCAGCGAACAAAAGGTTGGATATGCCCGGGCTATTCCTTGCAATTTTAATCGGTATCAGATTTTGTAACGCCCTCGATGCGGCTATATCTCCCACGTGTCGAAGCACGACTTAGAGGCATAACCGCATTGAAAGCAATGTCGCAAGTGAGGTAATCTTCACACAACCCATATAATACATAAGGGAAAAGATACATAGTTGGCTTACAATCGCCACTTCACACAAATACATGAATAAAGCATTACATGATCCAAATACAACCAGGGACCGACTACGGAGCCAAAATAAAAGAAGACTACCCCAAATGCTACACAGATCCCCGATCGACCCCAACTGGGCTCCACTACTGATCAACTAGAACGGAACAACACAAAGGACAAGATCTTCATCGAGCTCCTCCTTGAGCTTGGTTGCGTCATCTGCACGGTTCAACGGCACCTGCAAGCTGGATTTGGAAGTATATGTGAGCCACGGAGACTCAGCAATCTCACACCCTCGTGATCAAGACTATTTAAGCTTATAGGAAAGGCAGGGTAATATGTGGAGCTGCAGCAAGCGACTAGCATATATGGTGGCTAACCTGTTCGCAAAAGAGAGCGAGAAGAGAAGGCAAAGCACGAACGAAGAACTAGAGAACAACCTACGGCAAACATTACTCCAACACCGTGTTCACTTCCCGGACTCCGCCGAGAAGAGACCATCACGGTTACACACGCAGTTGATTCATTTTAATTAAGTTAAGGTTCAAGTTATCTACAACCAGACATTAACAAATTCCCATCTGCCCATAACCGTGGGCACGGCTTTCGAAAGTTCAAATCCCTGCAGGGGTGTCCCAACTTAGCCCATCACAAGCTCTCACGGTCAACGAAGGATAAACCTTCTCCCAAGACACTCCGATCAGACTCGGCATCCCGATCTACAAGACATTTCGACAATGGTAAAACTAAACCAGCAACACCGCCCGAATGTGCCGACAAATCCCGATAGGAGCTGCACATATCTCGTTCTCAGGGCACACTCAGATGAGCTCTCCATACAACTAAAACCAAACCTCGAGTTTCCCCGAGGGGGCGCTGCACAGGACTCTAGTTTGGACCAACACTCAGAGGAGCACTGGCCCGGGGGGGGGGGTAAAATAATGATGACCCTCAGGAGCGTGACTCCCAAGCGAAAAGAAAAGGCTAGGTGGCGAATGGTAAAACCAATGTTGGGCATTGCTGAAAGAGTTTTATTCAAGGCGAACTGTCAAGGGGTTCCCATTATAGCCCAACCGCGTGAGGAACGCAAAATCCGGGAACATAACACCGATATGACGGAAACTAGGGCGGCAAGAGTGGAACAAAACACCAGGCATAAGGCCGAGCCTTCCACCCTTTACCAAGTATATAGATGCATTAATTAAAATAAGATATATTGTGATATCCCAACAAGTAAACATGTTCCAACATGGAACAACATCTCCATGTTCCAACAAGGAACAAACTTCAATCTTCACCTGCAACTAACAACGCTATAAGAGGGGATGAGCAAAGTGGTAACATAGCCAAACAACGGTTTGCTAGGACAAGGTGGGTTAGAGGCTTGGTTCAACAATATGGGAGGCATGATAAGCAAGTGGTAGGTATCGTAGCATAGGCATAGCAAAAGAGCGAGCATCTAGCAAGCAAAGATAGAAGTGATTTCGAGAGTACGATCATCTTGCCTGAAATCCCGCAGGAAAGAAGAATGAGTCCATGAAGAAGACAAACGGACGTAGACGGACGGTTCCTCACAAACGCGACGTTATCGGAACCAACACGAAGAAGCAACACCGGAAACGAGCAAATAACCTAGTAAACAATCACCACATAGACATGGCATGATGCGCAAACAAGTATGATGCATGTCCGGTTTAAAGAGGGCATGGCATGGCAAAGTGCACAAACAATCCTACAAATTAAGTGGAGCTCATTATGCAACGGAGTTGCATATTGAAGAAAACACCACATGACTTATTTAGTTCTCTCTCGTTTAGGTATTCAACAATATTAAATGTTGGTTAGCATGGCAAGAGGTGAAGCAAAAAGAAAACTACCTATCTAGGCAAGTTTAAATGAGGCCGGAACAACAAACAACAAGTCCGGAAAAATCCCCATGTGCAATTTAAGGATTTGGTACTGATCTGCCCTAAACACAATTTTAGGGTTGTTAAACATGCAAAGTGATGCCACCATGATAAGCTAGGCAAAATTCTACCCCATTTACATATAAAGTTTATTAAAATCCAAGCTACGGTTATTAAGCTATGAATTAAAGCATTTTACATGGCAATATGGGAAAATATATGCAAACATCATTTTAAACATTTTAAACATAGATGAAAATTGCATATTATTAAACTAGATGAAAAACTAAGCAAGTTTCATATATAATGTTTTTACAAAAGATGCCCGGTTGGTGAGTTATGATATGCATGGAGCTTAGGGGTTTTACCGCAAATCTGTAAACTCTGGAAAAAAACTAAATCGCAGATCCTAAAAAAACCTACACGGGCCGGATCTGGAACATGGCCCAACAGAGAAGAAGAAAAAATAAGAAAAAAAGGTGGGGTGCTGGGGTGGCTCACATTGGGCTGAGGCCCAGTTGGGAAGAGGTTGCAGCAGGCCGGATCTGGGGAAGGAGGGTGGATCTTGGCAGTGGCCCAGCGAGGCGATGGGAGAGCGCACGGTCAAAGCGAGTGGGCGAGGCGCTGCACTCGGCTCATTCTGAAGAAGAACGGCAGCGACAGGCTGAAGGCGAGGTAGAAGACGCGATGCACGAGGTTCAACGACGAGATCGGCGGGAACCGGCCGGAACTTGGCGCTGTCGTACTCATCCTTTGTGCTCGCACACAGACGCAGGGGAAGCGGCAAATGACTTGGCGGTGTGGAGGGAGGTTCAAACGAAGCAAGGCAGGAGCGGCGACGGGCAGGGCTGCAGATCATGGCGATGCAAGGGAGTGGCAACGGCAAACTTGGCGCGGGAAGGCCGGATCCGAGGCGGGGGAGGCAGATGAGATTGGGGTCGGACGCGAGCTTGACGGCGGCTGGGTAAAACGGCGACGAGGTGTGCACTGGTGCGGTCGACATGGCGCAGAGGAGGTTGCTGGCGACGGGGCTCCTCCTGTTGACAAACCAAGACAAAGGGAGCGATGTGAGGGAGAGGGAGATGAATGGAAGGAGGGAGAACAGAAGAGATGGGAGGGATGCTCATCTGGTGGTCAACAACGATGGCGTAGGACATCGTCGGGCACGGGGTTGGGATCCGGTAGTGGCGTTGGTCCAAGGCGCGGGTGGTTCATGGAGGAGCTCTTCTCCGGATCGAACTGGAAGGATAAGGCAGCAGGGCGCTGGTCTCTGACGAGGCTGGTTGAAAATGGCGGCCTCAGGCAGGTGAGCTCGGGCTCCTGGATCGAGAGGGGCACGGGAAATCGGGCGTCATCGTGCTCTGCTCCCCGGCGAGCTCAGGCAAGGCCAAGGGGATCCACAGGCGCGTGGGGCTGCTGATGCGGTGTGAGGAGAAGCAGAGGCCTCGGCGCTCGTGGGCGTGGGAGAAGGAGCTCGGGTCCCTGGTTGGTGGGTGGAGGAAAACGAGGAGCGGGGGATCCCGAGGGGATTTGGTGGAACAGCGGCGGCTGAGTGATTGGATGGATGGAGGGGACAGGATCCCTAGTTTCTAGGGTTGTCCACTATTTATATTGCAATGAGATTAGGCTAGGGGCTATCACGTCCCTACGATCGTAATCGGGCGGCTGAGAAAATATAGGTTAGGAAGTCCAATTAACAAAACAGAGACGTTTTGTAGATGTTTAGGGATGATCCGGAACCAACGGAGACGACTGCCCGGGTCGGGTCCGGGATAATTTTCGGACATGCGCGAGAGGAGGTCCGCGGGCTGACGAGAGAGGTTAGGTAGGGCCTGGCAGATTGTGAAGAGCGGGTTGGTCTGAGAGGAGAGGGGAGAGATGCAGCCTGGCACGGTTTTCGGAGACCAAAAACGCCCGACGTTAGACCGGCTATAATGCCGCTATAGTTTAACGGTTGGGCTATCAAACGAACTCCGAATGCGATGAAACTTGACAGGCGGTCTATCTACACTAAAATAAGACCACACGCCAACTTTCAACCCATTCCGAGAATATTTTTTGGCCACTTATAAAATACTATTACGGACATGCCGCGGGCGCGTGCAAGTGTGTCTAGGCTCAGAACAGACAATGGACGAAATAAGGAGACCGGGACGGATGCAAGTATTTTAAAACATGATGACGCAATGCACATGATGACATGATAAGATGCAACACGCAAGCAAATGACATGACAACGACATCGAATAACTGGAAGACACCTGGAGCATCGGTCTTGGGGCGTTACAACACTCCACCACTACGAGAGGATCTCGTCCCGAGATCTAGAATGGCACCGGAGAGAAAACGGAAGAGAAAGAGAAGAGGTAAAACTAAGTTGCTTTTTTGACAAACGAGTGAAACCAAAGTACCTTGAAAACGTTAAGCCATTTTGAGAAAAGAATACAAAGGAGATGAACAAAGTTGAAAACACTCCGTTAGAAAAGAGGAACAAGGAAGAAACAACTTCGGGCAGCACTCTAGTTGAGAAGAAAAGAATTGAATAAGAACTTGATAAGATGAGAAGATACTTGAATGAAAACACGAGACACTACCTCCGGAACTATTGAATGAATGGAACAAGGGGTAAGAAAGATCTCAGACAGCACTCCGGTTGAAAAGAGGTGCAAGGCTTGATAAGGCGAAAAGAACTTGAGCAAAAAGGTCACAACACTCCGGTTAAATAGGATAAGCATGAAAAGATCATGATCTTCATGATTCGAGATGATGACTGAAAAAGAGCAACATCACAATGCCTCCGGAAGGAATGAAAGAATGCAAAGAAAAGAACGGAGAAGAAAAACAACATGTTCTACCTCAAATGAGCTTGAAAAAGCATCTTTAGGAGAAGGTTCGAACAGAATTGTTGGAAAAACCAACAACGAAAAGAATAAGCTTTAAATGGTCTTATGGGATACATCTCAAATTATGAGGTGACAACCTACCACTCCCGGGAAAAAGAATTGGATTGGTATGACCAAGGAGACGAGAACGTATTTCACTGGGAGGATAAATGAAGAACTTGGGTCATATATAAGCACCATAAATAGCAACAAACCTTAGGGAAAGTTTTAGATGAAAAATAACCCAGGATAACTCCAACGAAGAGGTTGATGGATTTAAAATATCTCATCCTTGACAACATGTGAATCATGAAACATGAACTCAAATTATCAAGAATGACATAATACCACCTCTATTGATATGGAAGGAAGAATTGCACTCCAGATTGCAATATGAAGAAAGCTTGAGCTTCTTAGAAAAGAATCTCGATGAAAAAGTTGGAGAAGGAATTAAATCCTTGATGGACCATTATGTAGAACCTCCATGAAGAACTCCGGTAACGAAAGGATGATCAAAACAGAATGAAGGAGAAGTTGAAAACACAAGTTGAACCCTTGCAATGATTAGATGGATCTTCGTGACGATATAGTTGAGAGGGCTTGGAACTCCGGTAAAAGAAAAGATAAAGCATCTCGAACTGAGAATATGATATGATGAACCACTCCGGAAAAAGGAATTAATCACTTGGATGGAACAAGAATAAGAATTATGTTATGCGTATCCTTCAACAATTTAATTGCTGATAAGCAACGGATTTGGCATACTACTTATCCTCATAGAAAGATTAAGATAGATATAGCGCAAACTTGAGAAAGTCTTCAACAGTCCACCGGTAGAATTTGAAAAGCACGAATGCATAGATATGATACACGAAGGAAGAAAACTCTTGAACGAACCACCGTAAGAATTAAAATGACCGAAGGGTAGATAAAGGAACACCGAGAAGAATTAGCAAATGAACGAAGATACATGAGAGAGTTTAGATACAAAAGAACGAAGAGATCATGAACTGATTAGAGGATATTTGAATGATGCACCGATGAGATTTGGGGAACGAGAGCTGAAAGCTGAGAATGAACAAGTCTTCTGAAATGATGGGCTCCGGATAATCGAACTGAAAATACCCTTGAATATCTCCTGATGGGTGAAAAAGGATTCTCACAATCGAAAATAATTATGAGAGGATGGCAACAAGCTAGCACCATGAATCTTGACAGAACGGATATGATTTGGAGGGAAAATCTTCTTCTGTCTTCAAAATCTAGGAATTACGATGGAAATAGACACTTCGGAATGAATAATAGAAAAGGTAGAGCCAATGATGAAAAAATTTGAAAGATCTTGGAGAAAAGCATTTGATTGATGATAACTCATTCTTACATCAAACTTGGAAAAGAATTTAGGATAGCTCCGGGAAAATAAGAAGAGTCAGGTAAGATCCTGGGAAAAGACCTGTGGGTTAGGGCCCACTCAAAAGATACACCGTAGAACGATTTGAAGGAGAGATTGCACTGGTTGAATTAAATGGCTTGAATAAGATAGGACCTCGAAATAGCTTGAATGGATGCAAAGTGGAAAACACGAATCTTCGAGATAACTTGAACACTCCGGAACAAATGGATAGCGAGAAGTGGAATGATAATGAGGTACACCGGCATAAGAAAAGCATTGGACAAAAGAGAAGACAATGCTCAATACCGAAGTTTGAATTGAATCCACCGGAGAAGGAAAATGAGTGAGGAATGACGAACTAGAAGAGCATCTTCATGTGAACCACCGGGTAGAACATTGAAAGAAAAGAATGAAGAGACTTCACAAGAATAAAAGGATGCTTGATTAAGAAATCCGAGTCCTTAAGGAAAAAGGGTGGGAAAAACAAAGGCAACTTGGAGACGGATGAAACAAACACCATTGAGAAGAAGTGATAATTGATCTTGCGGAAGTTGAAATGATCGGATCCACTTGAAGAGAAACACGCTGGTTTAAAAGAAATTGGCATCACAATCTCGATTATCATGAAGGATTAGTATTCCCATAGAAATACGAGAACACCATTTAGGAAAGGTATGGAACCCACATTTGACTTCGAAGCAACTCGAATACCACAACTCAAAACAAAAACAAAGGATTGGCTTGCAGAATAAGCCGGAACAAACATATGATAGAGATTTCGTTCGAAGTTTTCGTGGTGGGGCCTACACGGGCTCGATCGTACAGCACCATCATGTACAAGGCAGTGCACATGACATACGAAGCGTCCCCGAGTCGGCATAGCCAAGGACTCTTTAAGACACAACGAGACCACTATAAAACCAACCGTGAATAGGCGGACCACTAGACGTCGAACCCCAATTTCAAATCATACATCTGGCAGAAAGATATCCTAAGAGCTACTTGAATTCCCACTTATAGACTCCCGAAATTTTCCGGTTATGCAATCAGGTGTTGGGGATACAGGGAAAGCATAATATCTCACCCAAAACTAGCAAATCCTACATCCAGCTGTATCCATCCTTCAACACATAACCAAGAAACCTTCGGAAATCGTCTACCTCAATCTTCGAAAAGCATCCGTTATACGAGTTATGGCAATACTCCCGAACTCCCGCCCTAGTACTGGGTGGCGTCGAGGTTATCTCACCAACAACTACATAAAAGAGATTTTCGATGTCGGCGAACTAAACTCAGGTATTCCAGAACTGCAATGATAAAATTGTGACGACAACACCTCGGAGCTCAACTCCCCGGGACACTGCCACAACCCCTAAATGTCAGGAGGCACCAAGAACAATGTTATCGTCACAAAACCATCGGAACGATTCCAAGATACCCGCGTGATCCTAAAAAAAATTAGTGAAATTTGAGAAGAGAATAGTCAAAACTCTACGTCAGGATGCCTTACCAGAGTGATGAAGGGACTGGGGAGTAAAAAGAATTCCTAAACTCTTCGATATATAATTCCTAAATGACTCAAAACATTTTTTTCTAGACTCAACAACGGCTGCTAAAAACGATCAAGCAGTGGGGGCTCCTAAGGTCGGGGAAGGCTCTGATACCAACTTGTAACGCCCTCGATGCGGCTATATCTCCCACGTGTCAAAGCACGACTTAGAGGCATAACCGCATTGAAAGCAATGTCGCAAGTGAGGTAATCTTCACACAACCCATGTAATACATAAGGGAAAAGATACATAGTTGGCTTACAATCGCCACTTCACACAAATACATGAATAAAGCATTACATCATCCAAATACAACCAGGGACCGACTACGGAGCCAAAATAAAAGAAGACTACCCCAAATGCTACACAGATCCCCGATCGACCCCAACTGGGCTCCACTACTGATCAACTAGAACGGAACAACACAAAGGACAAGATCTTCATCGAGCTCCTCCTTGAGCTTGGTTGCGTCATCTGCACGGTTCAACGGCACCTGCAAGCTGGATTTGGAAGTATATGTGAGCCACGGAGACTCAGCAATCTCACACCCTCGTGATCAAGACTATTTAAGCTTATAGGAAAGGCAGGGTAATATGTGGAGCTGCAGCAAGCGACTAGCATATATGGTGGCTAACCTGTTCGCAAAAGAGAGCGAGAAGAGAAGGCAAAGCACGAACGAAGAACTAGAGAACAACCTACGGCAAACATTACTCCAACACCGTGTTCACTTCCCGGACTCCGCCGAGAAGAGACCATCACGGTTACACACGCAGTTGATTCATTTTAATTAAGTTAAGGTTCAAGTTATCTACAACCGGACATTAACAAATTCCCATCTGCCCATAACCGCGGGCACGGCTTTCGAAAGTTCAAATCCCTGCAGGGGTGTCCCAACTTAGCCCATCACAAGCTCTCACGGTCAACGAAGGATAAACCTTCTCCCAAGACACTCCGATCAGACTCGGCATCCCGATCTACAAGACATTTCGACAATGGTAAAACTAAACCAGCAACACCGCCCAAATGTGCCGACAAATCCCGATAGGAGCTGCACATATCTCGTTCTCAGGGCACACTCAGATGAGCTCTCCATACAACTAAAACCAAACCTCGAGTTTCCCCGAGGGGGCGCTGCACAGGACTCTAGTTTGGACCAACACTCAGAGGAGCACTGGCCCGGGGGGTAAAATAATGATGACCCTCAGGAGCGCGACTCCCAATGGAAAAGAAAAGGCTAGGTGGCGAATGGTAAAACCAATATTGGGCATTGCTGGAAGAGTTTTATTCAAGGCGAACTATCAAGGGGTTCCCATTATAGCCCAACCGCGTGAGGAACGCAAAATCCGGGAACATATCAACGATATGACGGAAACTAGGGCGGCAAGAGTGGAACTGAACACCAGGCATAAGGCCGAGCCTTCCACCCTTTACCAAGTATATAGATGCATTAATTAAAATAAGATATATTGTGATATCCCAACAAGTAAACATGTTCCAACCAGGAACAACATCTCCATGTTCCAACAAGGAACAAACTTCAATCTTCACCTGCAACTAACAACGCTATAAGAGGGGCTGAGCAAAGCGGTAACATAGCCAAACAACGGTTTGCTAGGACAAGGTGGGTTAAAGGCTTGGTTCAACAATATGGGAGGCATGATAAGCAAGTGGTAGGTATCGTAGCATAGGCATAGCAAAAGAGCGAGCATCTAGCAAGCAAAGATAGAAGTGATTTCGAGAGTATGATCATCTTGCCTGAAATCCCGCAAGGAAGAAGAACGAGTCCATGAAGAAGACAAATGGACATTGTCGGACGGTTCCTCACAAACGCGATGTTATCGGAACCAACCCGAAGAAGCAACACCGGAAACGAGCAAACAACCTAGTAAACAACCACCACATAGACATGGCATGATGCGCAAACAAGTATGATGCATGTCTGGTTTAAAGAGGGCATGTCATGGCAAAGTGCACAAACAATCAAACAAATTAAGTGGAGCTCATTATGCAACGGAGTTGCATATTGAAGAAAACACCACATGACATATTTAGTTCTCTCTCGTTTAGGTACTCAACAATATTAAATGTTGGTTAGCATGGCAAGAGGTGAAGCAAAAAGAAAACTACCTATCTAGGCAAGTTTAAATGAGGCCGGAACAACAAACAACAAGTCCGGAAAAATCCCCCTGTGCAATTTAAGGATTTGGTACTGATCTGCCCTAAACACAATTTTAGAGTTGTTAAACATGCAAAGTGATGCCACCATGATAAACTAGGCAAAATTCTACCCCATTTACATATAAAGTTTATTAAAATCCAAGCTATGGTTATTAAGCTATGAAGTAAAGCATTTTACATGGCAATATGGGAAAATATATGCAAACATCATTTTAAACATTTTAAACATAGATGAAAATTGCATATTATTAAACTAGATGAAAAACTAAGCAAGTTTCATATATAATGTTTTTACAAAAGATGCCCGATTGGTGAGTTATGATATGCATGGAGCTTAGGGGTTTTATCGAAAATCTGTAAACTCTGGAAAAAAACTAAATCGCAGATCCTAAAAAAACCTACATGGGCCGGATCTGGAACATGGCCCAACAGAGAAGAAGAAAAAAAGAAAAAAAAAGGTGGGGTGCTGGGGTGGCTCACATTGGGCTGAGGCCCAGTTGGGAAGAGGCTGCAGCAGGCCGGATCTGGGGAAGGAGGGTGGATCTTGGCAGTGGTCCAGCGAGGCGATGGGAGAGCGCACGGTCAACGCGAGTGGGCGAGGTGCTGCACTCGGCTCGTTCTGAAGAAGAACGGCAGCGACAGGCTGAAGGCGAGGTAGAAGACGCGACGCACGAGGTTCAGCGACGAGATCGGCGGGAACCGGCCGGAACTTGGCGTTGTCGTACTCATCCTCCATGCTCGCACACAGACGCATGGGAAGCGGCAAATGACTTGGCGGTGTGGAGGGAGGTTCAGACGAAGCAAGGCAGCAACGGCGACGGGCAGGGCTGCAGATCATGGCGATGCAGGGGAGTAGCGACGGCAAACTTGGCGCGGGAAGGCCGGATCTGAGGCGGGGGAGGCAGATGAGATTGGGGCCGGATGCGAGCTTGACGGCGGCTGGGTAAAACGGCGACGAGGTGTGCACTGGTGCGGTCGACATGGCGCAGAGGAGGTTGCTGGCGACGGGGCTCCTCCTGTTGACAAACCAAGACAGAGGGAGTGATGTGAGGGAGAGGGAGATGAATGGAAGGAGGGAGAACAGAAGAGATGGGAGGGATGCTCATCTGGTGGTCAACAACGAGGGCGTAGGACATCGTCGGGCACGGGGTTGGGATCCGGTAGTGGCGTTGGTCCAAGGCGCGGGTGGTTCATGGAGGAGCTCCTCTCCGGATCGAACTGGAAGGATAAGGCAGCAGGGCGCTGGTCTCTGACGAGGCTGGTTGAAAACGGTGGCCTCAGGCAGGTGAGCTCGGGCTCCTGGATCGAGAGGGGCACGGGAAATCAGGCGTCATCGTGCTCTGCTCCCCGGCGAGCTCAGGCAAGGCCAAGGGGATCCACATGCGCGTGGGGCTGCTGATGCGGTGTGAGGAGAAGCAGAGGCCTCGGCGCTCGTGGGCGTGGGAGAAGGAGCTCGGGTCCCTGGTTGGTGGGTGGAGGAAAACGAGGAGCGGGGGATCCCGAGGGGATTTGGTGGAACGGCGGCGGCGGAGTGATTGCATGGATGGAGGGGACAGGATCCCGAGTTTCTAGGGTTGTCCACTATTTATATTGCAATGAGATTAGGGTAGGGGCTATCATGTCCCTACGATCGTAATCGGGCGGCTGAGAAAATATAGGTTAGGAAGTCCAATTAACAAAACGGAGACGTTTTGTAGATGTTTGGGGATGATCCGGAACCAACGGAGACGACTTCCCGGGTCGGGTCTGGGATAATTTTCGGACGTGCGTGAGAGGAGGTCCGCGGGCTGACGAGAGAGGTTAGGTAGGGCCTGGCAGATTGTGAAGAGCAGGTTGGTCTGAGAGGAGAGGGGAGAGATGCAGCCCGACACGGTTTCCGGAGACCGAAAACGTCCGATGTTAGACCGTGATCATGAACGAGGCTCACAATTCTCTCCTCTCTCCATCCACCCAGGGAGCACGAAGATGTATCAGGACCTCAAGCAAGCTTATTGGTGGACTCGAATGAAGCGCGAGATTGCTCAATTCGTGAATGAATGTGATGTCTGCAGAAGAGTTAAGGCAGAACACCAAAGGCCAGCAGGTCTCCTCCAACCTCTTGCCATTCCAGAATGGAAGTTTGACCACATTGAAATGGACTTCGTGACTGGGTTTCCAAAGTCCAAGCGTGGCAATGATGCTATATTCATTGTCATCGACAAACTCACCAAAGTGGCTCACTTTCTGCCTATCAAAGAGTCGATCACTGCAGCTCAATTGGCGGAACTCTATACCTCTCGTATTGTCTCTCTGCACAGTATTCCACAACTGATCTTTTCAGACCGTGGCAACATCTTTACCTCGAAGTTTTGGGATTCTTTTCAGAAGGCCATGGGCACCAACATTCACTTTAGCACAACTTTCCATCCTCAAACTAGAGGTCAAGTCGAGCGTGTCAACCAGATTCTTGAAGATATGCTTAGGGCTTGTGTGGTCTCTTTCGGCATGAAGTGGGAGGATTGTCTTCCTTATGCTGAATTCTCCTACAACAACAGTTTCCAAGCAAGTTCGGGCAAGGCCCCATTTGAAATTCTGTATGGCAGGAAGTGTGGTACCCCTCTCAACTGGTCCGAAACCGGTGAACGTCAGCTTTTGGGCAATGACTTAATCACAGAGGCAGAAGAAATGTGCAAAGTCATTCGTGATAACCTCAAAGCAGCCCAATCCCGCCAGAAGAGTTACTATGATAGTAAGCACCGTGATTTGGCTTTCGAGATCGGAGATCATGTTTACCTCCGCGTCTCTCCTATGAAAGGTACTCGTCGCTTCGGTATCAAAGGGAAGCTTGCCCCTAGATACGTGGGACCTTTCAAGATTGTGAGCAAGAGAGGCGACCTCGCCTATCAACTCGAGCTTCCTTCAAACTTTGCAAATGTTCATGACGTGTTCCATGTCTCTCAGCTCCGAAAGTGCTTCAAGACTCCTGACCGCACCGTCAACTTCGAGGACATTGAGCTCCAAGAAGATCTCTCTTACCGTGAGCACCCCGTTGCTATCCGTGAAGAGACTGAACGCAAGACTCACAACAAGTCAATCAAATTTCTCAAAGTCAAGTGGTCACACCATTCCGACCGTGAAGCTACCTGGGAACGCGAGGATCACCTCCGTTCTGAATACCCGGCGTTCTTTCAGTCCTAGATCTCGGGACGAGATCCTTTCGTAGTGGTGGAGTGTTGTAACACCCCGGATGTAACTTCCCCAATTTGTACTCCAACTCTTGCCGTTTCCGGCGTTAAGTTAATTTATTTCCTCGGGTTCGGGTCTTTTGTCTCTGTGTCTTGTTATCGTTATCATGCATCTCATATCATGTCATCATGTGCATTGCATTTGCATACGTGTTCATCTCATGCATTCGAGCATTTTCCCCGTTTTCCGTTTTGCATTCCGGCGCTTCGTTCTCCTCCGGTGGTCATTTCTACCTTTCTTTCGTGTGTGGGGATGAAACATTTCCGGATTGGACCGAGACTTGCCAAACGGCCTTGGTTTACTACCGGTAGACCGCCTGTCAAGTTTCGTATCATTTGGACTTCGTTTCATACTCCAACGGTTAACCGAGGGACCGAAAAAGCCTCGTGTGTGTTGCAGCCCAACACCCCTCCAATTTGGCCCAAAACCCACCTAAGCCTTCTCCATCATCTAGATCGTTCGATCATGATCGCGTGGCCGAAAACCGCACCTCATTTGGACTCTCCTAGCTCCCTCTATGCCTATAAATAGATCCCTCCACGAAATCCCGGGTCTTCCCCTTCCTCTAACCCTAAAAATCCGTCTCCGCTGCCGCCGGACATGTCCGGACGGAGCCGGACAACGTCCGGATCTCACCGCCGCCAATCACCGCCTGCCACGTCACCGCCGCCGCCGCCACTCCCGCTGGCTCGCCCAGGCCCGAGGCGGGCCCTCTCCCGCGCCTCACCAGGCCGCGCGCCTCTCGCCCCTTCTCCTCCCGAGCCGGCCGCGCTCCGCCGCCTCCGCCGCGGGAGCTCGCCGCCGCCGCCGTTCATCGTTGCCGGCCACCCCGACCACCACCGCCGCGGCCAACTCCGCCCACCGCCCGGCAGCTCGCCGCTTGCCGCCCGCCGTCCGCGCCGGCATGCGCCGCCAAGCCCGGCCGGCCTCGCCTCTCCCTCACCTCCCCGCCGCCTTTTTCGAGCTCGCCGGAGCCGCCGCCACCTCTCCGGAAATCGCCTCGATCTGCGTGCCTCGGGTCAAACCCTAGATCTGGGAGGTTGAATTTTCGTCTGTCCCTAAAATTCCAGATCCAAGTGCTCTTGTTCGTAGCTCTGTAACTTTGCATCCGTAGCTCCGATTCATGCATATAGCATATCAAAATGTTCATCTCAGAGAGTACATCATTTCATTCCATTGCATAATTTTAATTTGAGTTCATCTTGATGCCCGAAGTGCTGTTAGAAGAGGGCTACTTGAGTTAATTGTCAGATCTGCTGCTCCATTTAGGTTTTTGTCATTTTTTGCCATGATTAATGTGTGCATGATATGCCCTGATGCTCTACATATGTTTTGTTAAGGGTTTTGTCATTTTTCCAGAGGTGCAACCCATGTATTTTTGTGATGTGTGTGGTGACTAGCACAAGCTTGCAAAGTGGTGCACTTGTTAATTATGTTTTCAGGGACTTAGCAATTCCACTAAGTCCTTGAGCTGTTTATCTCATGTTGTCATATGTTCATGTTGTTTCCTAGTGATCCGTGCCTCTTTTGAGGATGATCAGTAAGGATGTTTTGTTAATATTATAGTGCTCTATCCATCCATGTCTTTGTTTGCAATTATGGAGCACCCTAGCTTGAGTCAATCGAGCTCTACTTTTGCTACTTTCTGAATCTGGGCAGATTGTCAACTTGTTTGCAATTTTGCCGATGATGTTGTAGTTGAACCGTGCATGCTATGCTATTGTTCTTGCCATGTCTAGCTTGCATTTTGTGTATTGTTAATGGATGTATGCTTATCTTGTCATGACTTGCTCCGTAGTGAGTGCATCGAGCTCGTAAACATGCCTACTTGAGTTATGTTTCAGCATGTTCCAGTTTTCACTAAATCTGAAAACTGATTATGTTTTTGCTATGTTCACATGCTTGCAATTGTATTTTCTGATCCATTTTTGCTCAAGGTCACTAAGGGACTTTTGTTAAGCTCTTTGAGTAGCTCCATGCCATGCTTTACTTTGCCATGTTCAGGTCCTGTAGCATGTAGTTTTGTTGCTCCGAAGAGTGCTACCTGATCTGAAATTCCAGACAAGTGTTAATTTCACTAAGTCTGAGATCTGTTTGTCATATGCATTTTTGCCATGCTTGTTTGAACCTGTTAATGGATGAATTGGCCGTAGCTTAGTGCTAGACTTTTGTTAAGAATCTTGAATGCATCCCTGCCATGTATTGTTTTATCATGTTTGGGTGCTGTAGCATGTTTATTTCGTTGCATTTAGTTGGCTACTTGCTGTAAATCGCAGACCGATGTCATATTTGAATCGCTTGCCATTTCCAAACCGTAACTCCGTTTCCGGTGTTCTTTATATCGTTTTCAGGCGATTTCATCTCATATTTCCAGTGGCACACTTGGAATTCCAAGTTGAGGCCAGGTTCATGCATTTCCTGTCATATCTTGCATTTTGCATCCCGCATCGCATGCTGCATAACATATCATCATTTCATCATTTTGCTTGATCCTTGCACGTGGTTTGTGCCCTGAGAACGAGATATGTGCAGCTCCTATCGGGATTTGTCGGCACATTCGGGCGGTGTTGCTGGTCTTGTTTTAACCTGTCGAAGTGTCTTGAATAACCGAGATACCGAGTCTGATCGGAACGTCTTGGGAGGAGGTCTATTCCTTCGTTGAACGTGAGAGCTTGTCATGGGCTAAGTTGGGACTCCCTTACAGGGATTTGAACTTTCGAAAGCCGTGCCCGCGGTTATGGGCAGATGGGAATTTGTTAATGTCCGGTTGTAGATAACTTGAACCTTAACTTAATTAAAATGAATCAACTGAGTGTGTTACCGTGATGGCCTCTTCTCGGCGGAGTCCGGGAAGTGGACACGGTGTTGGAGTAATGTTTGCGCAGGTTGTTCTCTAGTTTCTCGCTCGCGCTTTGCCTCCTCTTCTTGCTCTCTTTTGCGAACAGGATAGCCACCATATTTGCTAGTCGCTTGCTGCAGCTCCACATATAATTACCTTGCCTTACCTATAAGCTTAAATAGTATTGATCGCGAGGGTGCGAGATTGCTGAGTCCCTGTGGCTCACAGATTACTATCACACCAGATGCAGGGCCTGATGATTCCGCTCTAGGAGACGCGCTTGAGCTCAAGTGGGAGTTCGAGGAGGACTCTCAATGTTACTATGTTTCCTTTCCAGATGATCAGTAGTGGTGCCCAGTTGGGGGTGATCGGGACCGTGTCGCATGTTGGGTTATCTTTTATTTTGGCGCCGTAGTTGGGCCATGAGTGTTTGGATGATGTAATGTTATTTATGTACTTGATTGACGTGGCAAGTGTAAGCCAACTATGTTATCTCCCCTTTATTTATTTATATTACATGGGATGTTGTGAAGATTGCCTAACTTGCGACATATGCCTTCAATGCGATTACGCCTCTAAGTCGTGCCTCGACACGTGGGAGATATAGTCGCATCGAGGGTGTTACAAGTTGGTAATCAGAGCCTTCCCCGACCTTAGGAGCCCCATTGCTTGATCGTTTATTAGCGGCCGAGTTGTGTCTAGAAAAATGTTTTGAGTCATTTAGGAATTATATATCGGAGAGATTAGGAATTCTTTTTACTTCCCAGTCTCCTCATCGCTCTGGTAAGGCATCCCGACGTAGAGTTTTGACTCTTCTCTTCTCAAATTTCACTAAATTTTTTTTAGGATCACGCGGGTATCTTGGAATCGTTCCGATGGTTTTATGATGAGAACATTGTCTTGGTGCCTCCTGTCAGGGGTTTAGTGGAAGTGTCCCGGGGAGTTGAGCTCTGAGGTGTTGTCGTCATAATTTTATCGTTGCAGTTCTGGAATACCTGAGTTTAGTACGCCGACATCGAAAATCTCTTTTATGCAGTTCGTTGGTGAGATAACCTCGACGCCACCCAGTACTGGGGCGGGAGTTCGGGAGTATTGCCATAACTTGTATAACGGATGCTTTTTGAAGGTTGAGGTAGATGGTTTCCGAAGGTTTCTTGGTTATGTGTTGAAGGATGGATACAGCTGGATGTAGGATTTGCTAGTTTGGGTGAGATATTATGCTTCTCCTGTATCCCCAACACCTTATTGCATAACCGGAAAGGTTCGGGAGTTTCATAGGTGGGAATTCTAGTAGCTCTAGTTCTTCTTCCACGGATATTGGTTTGAGATTGGGATTTCTTACCGATTATTCGTTCTTGATCCGTACCTTGTTGATTTATTTCTCTACCTTAATTCTACGTGGCTTCTCAATTTATGGATATGTGACCATTTCAAGAGAAATGCATTTGTTCATTCTGTTCGGATGTGAAGACTATATGTTGCAATTTTCTTCCGTTGGATTCAGCTTCAATATTTGTCTATCAATGTGCTAATGGTGGTCAACCTCTTCAAGATGGCTCCTCCAACACGCACGACTCCGAATCCTGATCCGCCACCACCTCCACCTCCTCCAGAGGCATGGCAAGCTGTGATGGCCGCAACCAATGCAAATACACAGTTGATTATGCAAATTCTTCAAGAGCGCAATCAAGGCAACCAAGGGAATCAAGGCAGCAATCAGAATCACTTTGCTTCACTCAACCAGTTCCTTGCTAACGGGCCAAAGACTTTCAGCAATTGTGTTGAGGCAACCGATGCTGACGATTGGCTTGTGGATCTGTGCAAGCATTTCGAGTGTGGTAACGTTAGGCCTGAGGACTTTGTCAAGTTCGCTTCCTTCCAACTCAAAGATCAAGCTGCAGAATGGTTCCAGCAGTACAAGGATTCCAGGGGTGGACGTGTTATCACTTGGGATGATTTCCGTCGGGATTTCCGAGCACATCATATTCGTCAGAGCATGGTTGAAAGCAAGCGTGAGGAATTCCGCAACCTGAAGCAAGCTCTTTGTCTGTCTATGACTACAACAAGTTGTTTCAAAAGCTCGCCCGCTTTGCCAAGCAGGATGTCCCTGATGAGAAGAGCATGATATATCAGTTCAGGGGTGGTCTCAGAGAAGAAATTCAGCTCGCTCTTGTCCTCTTCGAGCCCTTGAGATACGATGAGTTCTACAACATGGCACTGAAGCAAGAGGCTGCTCAGTTGAGGTGTGATGCTTCCAAGAAGCGAGTCAGAGATGTTACTCCTTCTTCCTCTACTCAAGTGGCCAAGCAGCAGAAGTATTGGCTTCCTCCTCCTCCGTTCCGTCAGCCGTATCAGCAGAAGAGCAAAGGTGGCAGTGGTTCCTCCCACCCACCCAACCCTGGCTTTCAGAACAAGACCTCGTCTCAAGCTCCAAGATCGGGTGCTCCGTATCACCGTCCGCTTTCAGAGGTCACGTGCAACAAGTGTCAACAGAAGGGTCACTATGCCAACAAGTGTTTCAACCAGAGGCGTCTTCCTCCTCCTCCTCCTTTTAGATCGGCAAGTACAGCTGTGGTCAAGCATAACCCCAAGCATGCCAAGGTCAATTTGATGAATGCAGCCCAGGCAGAGGACTCGTCAGATGTGATCATGGGTAACCTTCCTGTTAACGATGTTCCTGCAAGATTTCTTTTTAACACGGGTGCATCACATTGTTTCATGTCTAAGCCATTTTTTACCAAGCATGAGTTCGTTTCTTCTCATTTGGGTAAACAAATGCATATCGTTTCTCCTGGCAAACATTTGAGTGCAAGTCTGGAGGTGCCAGATGTTACTATCACATTGGGCGACTACAAGTTCCTTTCTTCCCCAATGGTTCTTGGTAACTCGGATATTGATCTTATTCTCGGAATGGATTGGCTTTCTAAGCACAAGGCTCAGCTTGATTGTGCAGCCAGGCAGATTCAATTGACTCATTCGTCTGAGGATGTTATTGTCTTTGCCGCTCGTGATGATACCATCCGTCTGTTTTCTCTCAATGAGAAGGGTGAACTAGATGCCATCTCTCAAATTCCAGTCGTTTGCGAATATCAAGACGTCTTTCCAGAAGAGCTCCCAGGAATGCCTCCGCACCGGCCAGTTGAATTCGTTATTGATCTTGAGCCTGGCACGGAACCTGTGTGCAAACGTCCTTACAAGTTCGGACCTGAAGAGTTGAAGGAGCTGAAGAAGCAACTCAATATTCAAGAGAAAATGGGTCTCATCCGGCCTAGTTCTTCTCCGTGGGGTTGTGGTGTTCTTTTTGTGAAGAAGAAGGATGGAACGGACCGACTTTGTGTTGATTACCGTCCAGTGAACAAGAAGACCATCAAGAACAAATACCCACTTCCCAACATCAATGAGCTGTTCGAACAACTCAAAGGTGCCCAAGTATTCTCCAAACTTGATCTCCGTATGGGTTATCATCAGATTCGAATCCGTGAGCAAGATATTCCCAAGACGGCGTTCAGGACAAGCTTTGGTTCATATGAATACACTGTCATGTCTTTTGGCCTTGTCAAGGCTCCTCCGATGTTCTCTCGCATGATGAACTTCATCTTCAACGCCTACACCCATGAATTCGTTTTGGTCTATCTCGACGACATTCTGGTTTTCTCGAAGAACAAGGAAGAACATGCCAAGCACTTGCGTTTGGTTCTCGATAAGCTCAGGGAACATCAGTTCTACGCCAAGTTCTCCAAGTGTGAACTTTGGCTCGATGAGGTTCTTTATCTTGGTCATATCATCTCTGCCAAGGGCATTGCCGTGAATCCTGAGAAGGTGTCTGCAATTGTGAATTGGGAACCTCCTCAGAACGTGAAGCAACTCCGCAGCTTCCTCGGTCTCGCAAGCTATTGCCGAAGATTCGTTGAAAACTTTTCTAAGATCGTGAAGCCTCTCTCAAATCTTCTTCAGAAGCACGTCAAGTACGTTTGGTCTCCGGAGTGTGACATTGCTTTCAACACTTTGAAAGAGAAATTGATCACTGCTCCAGTTCTCACTCCGCCTGATGAATCCAAGCCGTACGAGGTCTTTTGTGATGCCTCTCTCCAAGGTTTTGGCGCAGTATTGATGCAAGAGAAGAAAGTTGTTTCTTATACCTCTCGCCAGTTGAAGCCTAATGAGAAGAACTACCCCACTCATGATCTCGAGTTGGCGGCAGTTGTGCATGCTCTTTTGACTTGGAGACATCTTCTATTGGGACGAAAAGTGGACATTTTCACTGATCACAAGAGTCTCAAGTACATCTTCACTCAGCCTAATCTCAACCTCAGACAAACTCGATGGGTCGAAATGATTCAAGAGTATAATCCGAGTATTGAGTATACTCCAGGCAAGGACAATGTGATTGCTGACGCATTGAGCAGAAAAGCTTACTGCAACAGTCTGATTCTCAAGCCTTATCAACCCGAGCTTTGTCAAGCTTTCCGCAAACTTAATCTGCAAGTTGTTCCTCAAGGTTTCCTCGCCAACCTTCAAGTCTCTCCTACCTTGGTAGACCAGATTCACCAAGCCTAGCTTCTTGATGCTATGGTGAAAAAGATGAAGATTGGGACTGCCAAGAGTCAGCCCAAGTACAAGTGCTACCGCCTTGATGACAAGGACACTCTCTTCTTCGAGGATCGTATTGTTGTACCCAAAGGTGACCTCCGTAAAGTGATCATGAATGAGGCTCACCATTCTCTCCTCTCCATCCACCCTGGGAGCACGAAGATGTATCAGGGCCTCAAGCAAGCTTACTGGTGGACTCGAATGAAGCGTGAGATTACTCAATTCGTGAATGAATGTGATGTCTGCAGAAGAGTTAAGGCAGAACACCAAAGGCCAGCAGGTCTCCTCCAACCTCTTGCCATTCCAGAATGGAAGTTTGACCACATTGAAATGGACTTTGTGACTGGGTTTCCAAAGTCCAAGCGTGGAAATGATGCTATATTCATTGTCATCGACAAACTCACCAAAGTGGCTCACTTTCTGCCTATCAAAGAGTCGATCACTGCAGCTCAATTGGCGAAACTCTATACCTCTCGTATTGTCTCTCTGCACAGTATTCCACAAGTGATCTCTTCAGACCGTGGCAGCATCTTTACCTCGAAGTTTTGGGATTCTTTTCAGAAGGCCATGGGCACCAACATCCGCTTCAGCACAGCTTTCCATCCTCAAACTAGCGGTCAAGTCGAGCGTGTCAACCAGATTCTTGAAGATATGCTCAGGGCTTGTGTGATCTCTTTCGGCATGAAGTGGGAGGATTGTCTTCCTTATGCTGAATTCTCCTACAACAACAGTTTCCAAGCAAGTTCGGGCAAGGCCCCATTTGAAATTCTGTATGGCAGGAAGTGCCGTACCCCTCTCAACTGGTCCGAAACCGGTGAACGTCAGCTTTTGGGAAATGACTTAATCACAGAGGCAGAAGAAATGTGCAAAGTCATTCGTGATAACCTCAAAGCAGCCCAATCCCGCCAGAAGAGTTACTATGACAGTAAGCACCGTGATTTGGCTTTCAAGATCGGAGATCATGTTTACCTCCGTGTCTCTCCTATGAAAGGTACTCGTCGCTTCGGTATCAAAGGGAAGCTTGCCCCTAGATACATGGGACCTTTCAAGATTGTCAGCAAGAGAGGCGACCTCGCCTATCAACTCGAGCTTCCTTCAAACTTTGCAAATGTTCATGACGTGTTCCATGTCTCTCAGCTCCGAAAGTGCTTCAAGACTCCTGACCGCACCGTCAACTTCGAGGACATTGAGCTCCAAGAAGATCTCTCTTACCGTGAGCACCCCGTTGCTATGCTTGAAGAGACTGAACGCAAGACTCGCAACAAGTCAATCAAATTTCTCAAAGTCAAGTGGTGACACCATTCCGACCGTGAAGCTACCTGGGAACGCGAGGATCACCTCTGTTCTGAATACCCGGCGTTCTTTCAGTCCTAGATCTTGGGACGAGATCCTTTCGTAGTGGTGGAGTGTTGTAACACCCCGGATGTACCTTTCCCAATTTGTACTCCAACTCTTGCCGTTTCCGGCGTTAAGTTAATTTATTTCCTCGGGTTCGGGTCTTTTGTCTCCGTGTGTTGTTATCGTTGTCATGCATCTCATATCATGTCATCATGTGCATTGCATTTGCATACGTGTTCGTCTCATGCATTCGAGCATTTTCCCCGTTGTCCGTTTTGCATTCCGGCGCTTCGTTCTCCTCCGGTGGTCATTTCTACCTTTCTTTCGTGTGTGGGGATTAAACATTTCCGGATTGGACCGAGACTTGCCAAGCGGCCTTGGTTTACTACCGGTAGACCGCGTGTCAAGTTTCGTATCATTTGGACTTCGTTTGATACTCCAACGGTTCATCGAGGGACCGAAAAGGCCTCGTGTGTGTTGCAGCCCAACACCCCTCCAATTTGGCCCAAAACCCACCTAAGCCTTCTCCATCATCTAGATCGTTCCTTCACGATCGTGTGGCCGAAAACCGCACCTCATTTGGACTCTCCTAGCTCCCTCTATGCCTATAAATAGATCCCTCCATGAAATCCCGGGTCTTCCCCTTCCTCTAACCCTAAAAATCCGTCTCCGCCGCCGCCGGACGTGTCCGGACGGAGCCGGACAACGTCCGGATCTCACCGCCGCCAATCACCGCCTGCCACGTCACCGCCGCCGCCGCCACTCCCGCCGGCCCACCCAGGCCCGAGGCGGGCCCTCTCCCGCGCCTCACCTGGCCGCGCGCCCCGCGCCCCTTCTCCTCCCGAGCCGGCC
>NC_041384.1:189259341-189283904 GCF_002162155.2 Triticum dicoccoides | reverse complement strand
GCCGGCGTGCTCCGCCATGTCCGGCCGTCCTCGCCTCTCCCTCACCTCCCTGCCGCCTTTTTCGAGCTCGCCGGAGCCGCCGCCACCTCGCCGGAAATCTCCTCGATCTGCGTGCCTCGGGTCAAACCCTAGATCTGGGAGGTTGAATTTTCGTCTAAGCCCCTAAAATTCCAGATCCAAGTGCTCTTGTTCGTAGCTCCGTAACTTTGCATCGGTAGCTCCGATTCATGCATATAGCATATCAAAATGTTCATCTCAGAGAGTACATCATTTATTCTATTGCATCATTTTCATTTGAGTCCATCTTGATGCCCGAAATGCTGTTAGAACAGGGCTACTTGAGTTAATTGTCAGATCTGCTACTCCATTTAGGTTTTTGTCATTTTTTGCCATGATTAATGTGTGCATGATATGCCCTGATGCTCTACATATGTTTTGTTAAGGGTTTTGTCATTTTTCCAGAGGTGCAACCCATGTATTTTTATGATGTGTGTGGTGACTAGCACAAGCTTGCAAAGGGGTGCACTTGTTAATTCTGTTTTCAGGGACTTAGCAATTCCACTAAGTCCTTGAGCTGTTTATCTCATGTTGTCATATGTTCATGTTGTTTCCTAGTGATCCGTGCCTCTTTTGAGGATGATCAATAAGGATGTTTTGTTAATCTTGTAGTGCTCTATCCATCCATGTCTTTGTTTGCAATTATGGAGCACCCTAGCTTGAGTCAATCGAGCTCTACTTTTGCTACTTTGTGAATCTGGGCAGATTGTCAACATGTTTGCAATTTTGCCGATGATGTTGTAGTTGATCCGTGCATGCTATGCTATTGTTCTTGCCATGTATAACTTGCATTTTGTGAATTGTTAATGGATGTATGCTTATCTTGTCATGACTTGCTCCGTAGTGAGTGCATCGAGCTCGTAAACATGCCTACTTGAGTTATGTTTCAACATGTTCCAGTTTTCACTAAGTCTGAAAACTGATTATGTTTTTGCTATGTTCACATGCTTGCAATTGTATTTTCTGATCCCTTTTGGCTCAAGGTCACTAAGGGACTTTTGTTAAGCTCTTTGAGTAGCTCCATGCCATGCTTTACTTTGCCATGTTCAGGTCCTGTAGCATGTAGTTTTGTTGCTCCGAAGAGTGCTACCTGATCTGAAATTCCAGACAAGTGTTAATTTAACTAAGTCTAAAATCTGTTTGTCATATGCATTTTTGTCATGCTTATTTGAACCTGTTAATGGATGAATTGGCCGTAGCTCATTGCTAGACTTTTGTTAAGCATCTTGAATGCATCCCTGCCATGTATTTTTTTAATCATGTTTGGGTGCTGTAGCATGTTTATTTCGTTGCATTTAGTTGGGTACTTGCTGTAAATCCCAAACCGGTGTCATATTTGAATCGCTTGCCATTTCCAAACCGTAACTCCGTTTCCGGTGTTCTTTATATCGTTTTCAAGCAATTTCATCTCATCTTTCCAGTGGCACACTTGGAATTCCAAGTTGAGTCCAGGTTCATGCATTTCCTGTCATATCTTGCATTTTGCATCCCGCATCGCATCCCGCATAGCATATCATCATTTCATCATTTTGCTTCCTTGCACGTGGTTGATTGTGTCCTTGTTGCTTGTTTGTATTGTTTGGGTAGAGCCGGGAGACGAGTTCGCTAACGAGGAGCCCGTTGAGTTTGCTTTCGAGGATCCAGTCAAGTCTGACAACTTTGTAGGCAAGATGATCATACCCTCGAAATCACTACTATCTTTGCTATGCAAGTTTGCTCGCTCTTTTGCTATGCCAATGCTACGATGCCTACCATTTTCTTTCAAGCCTCCCAAATTGCCATGTCAAACCTCTAACCCACCATGTCCTAGCAAACCTTTGATTGGCTATGTTACCGCTTTGCTCAGCCCCTCTTATAGCGTTGCTAGTTGCAGGTGAAGATTGGAGGCCGTTCCTTGTTGAAACATTTATTTACTTGTTGGGATATCATTATATTAACTTGTTATCTTAATGCATCTATACACTTGGTAAAGGATGGAAGGCTCGGCCTCTCGCCTAGTGTTTTGTTCCACTCTTGCCGCCCTAGTTTCCGTCATATCGGTGTTATGTTCCCGGATTTTGCGTTCCTTACGCGGTTGGGTTATAATGGGAACCCCTTGATAGTTCGCCTTGATTAAAGCTTTTCCAGCAATGCCCAACCTTGGTTTTACCATTCGCCACCTAGCCTCTTTTTCCCTTGGGTTTCCGGAGCCCGAGGGTCATCTTATTTTAACCCCCCCGGGCCAGTGCTCCCTCTAAGTGTTGGTCCGAACCGGGCAGCCTGCGGGGCCACCTCGGGGAAACTCGAGGGTTGGTTTTACTCGTAGCTTGACCTATCTGAGTGTGCCCTGAGAACGAGATATGTGCAGCTCCTATCGGGATTTGTCGGCACATTCGGGCGGTGTTGCTAGTCTTGTTTTAACCTGTCGAAGTGTCTTGAATAACTGAGATACCGAGTCTGATCGGAATGTCTTGGGAGGAGGTCTATTCCTTCGTTGACCGTGAGAGCTTGTCATGGGCTAAGTTGGGACTCCTCTGCAGGGATTTGAACTTTCAAAAGCCGTGCCCGCGGTTATGGGCAGATGGGAATTTGTTAATGTCCGGTTGTAGATAACTTGAACCTTAACTTAATTAAAATGAATCAACTGAGTGTGTTACCATGATGGCCTCTTCTCGGAGGAGTCCGGGAAGTGGACACGGTGTTGGAGTAATGTTTGCGCTGGTTGTTCTCTAGTTTCTCGCTCGCGCTTTGCCTCCTCTTCTCGCTCTCTTTTGCGAACAGGATAGCCACCATATTTGCTAGTCGCTTGCTGCAGCTTCACATATAATTACCTTGCCTTACCTATAAGCTTAAATAGTCTTGATCGCGAGGGTGCGAGATTGCTGAGTCCCTGTGGCTCACAGATTACTATCACACCCGATGTAGGGCCTGATGATTCCGCTCCAGGAGACGCGCTTGAGCTCAAGTGGGAGTTCGACGAGGACTCTCAACGTTACTATGTTTCCTTTCCAGATGATCAGTAGTGGTGCCCAGTTGGGGGTGATCGGGACCGTGTCGCATGTTGGGTTATATTTTATTTTGGCGGCGTAGTCGGGCCATGAGTGTTTGGATGATGTAATGTTATTTATGTACTTGATTGACGTGGCGAGTGTAAGCCAACTATGTTATCTCCCCTTTATTTATTTATATTACATGGGATGTTGTGAAGATTGCCTAACTTGCGACATATGCCTTCAATGCGATTATGCCTCTAAGTCGTGCCTCAACACGTGGGAGATATAGTCGCATCGAGGGTGTTACACTAGTAGACCATCAGGGGCCACATCAGTCTCCTGCTTGTATAGCTCCTGAAAGAAATTCCTCGTCATATCATGTAGATCCTCCCTGTTTTCTATCCACACTCCTGCACCATTCTTCAGTTTTGAGATGTCATTCTTTTTCTTCTGCCATGTTGCTTTCCACTGGAACCACTTAGTATTTCGATCGCCTTCCCTTAGGTATGTGGCCCTCGACCTTTGCCTCCACATGATTTCTTCCCTCAACAAGAGTTCATCTAGTTTAGATGAGAGTTTATTGATCTCTTTCTAGTTAGCTTCCGACCATTGGTCATTCCATAAATAGCTTAATCTCTTCCGAATTGAAGCTGACTTCTTTATTACTGACCCAAAGTCTTTGTTGGCCCAGCCTTTTAAATCTTGCTGCATCCGACTGATTTTGTTGCACACTTCCTGTAGGTTGTTTGCTGTAGCTGTGCGGTTCCATCCCTCATCTATAGCCGCTTTTAGGGATGCAACTCGTTCCCACATGTGCTCATATCAGAAAGGACGTTGTGTCTTCTCTCCTACCGGCCTCCATTCCTTCCGTCCTCCCAGTCTCAAGAGGATTGGCAGGTGGTCCGAGCGGGAGGAACAGATGTGCTCAACCGTTGCATACTTAAAATGTTCAGACCAAGAAGGGGTAGCAACTCCTCTATCCAACCTCGCTCTTACATTGCTGCGTCCGTCTTGCTTGTTGTTGTATGTCCAGATAGGTCCTTTATATCCTAGATCCATCAGGTTGCACTCTGACAGTACCTTTCTAAAGTTCTCCATGTTCCTCTCTGACCTCTTTGCTACTGAAATGTGTTCAGACTGCCACATAGTTTCATTGAAGTCACCTATCATCATCCAGGGAGCACTAGAATTAGGTTTGATTCTACGCAAAAGATTCCACATATTATGTCTTTCATGGGCCTTTGGTTCGCCGTAAACAAAAGTACCACGCCATTGTATCCCATTTGAACTCAAACGGATTAGCACATCAATATACCTCGGTCCAACGGCAAGCTTTATTACTTCCACATTTTCATCATAGAAAAGCGCAATGCCGACACTTTTCCCAATGCCCAGCTGCGCAATACAGTGTTTGAGGCCAAGCCTCCACTTCAGATTATTAACGTACGAGGTGCTTTGTCGCGTTTCAGAGAGGAACACCACCTTGGGTTTGTACGTATGCACGAGGCATACGAGTTCTTGGACTGTCGGGGGTTGCCCAAGTCCCCGGCAGTTCCAACTTAGGACCGTCATTTGCCCTGACGGGCACCGCCATTAGCGCCCGTCAGTGTGCCGGCAGCCCCTGGGCCGGTCGCTTCCGTTCCACCTGAACCTTCCATGCTTTTGTCCTCTCCCTCTGAATCACCTATCTTCTTCTTTTTGCTCATGTCCTCTCTCTTTCCATTGGTACCTATACTGTCCTTGTGTTTGTCGTTGCCCATACCATGATCCCCATGCTTTCCCAGAACCGAGGATGATCCATCAGCTGGTTTTACACCCGGTTTCCTCAGTACCAGCAGAGTGTTCTTGTCATTTGTTTTGTGGACCCCTTTAGCTTTCACCTTTTCCCCTGAGCCACAACCCTGCTGCTTGCCTGCATCCTTCTTGACTGTCTGGTTCTCTGCCTGTACCTCCTGCTTGTGCTCATTTTCCACATCACCAACTTGCATTCCGTTCTGCAACTGAACTTCAGGCCCCCAGTGATCAGGCCCTCAATGTTGGCCTGGGGAGCCGGCGGCACCAGGGTTGGTGTAGGGCCAGTCGCCAGCTCCAAACGATAGCGAGGAACAGGGCCAAAGCCCGGAGGGGCTTCCATGCTAGACTCTTTGGAATTCTGATCATCGTTCGCTTCATGAGCATCAACGGTCGAGCGAGGCATGGAAATGTTGGTGGCGGACCCCTCGTCGATCGCATCAGGGGCAGAGTTCAGAGTAGGATGTGGAGGGGTTTTGTTGGTATTGGACCCCTCCTCCTCCATTCCAAGTTTTGGATCTGGCGTCTCCTCCATCGTACTTTTTCCAGGTCCGAGCCTAATGGCACTAACCGCTGCAATCGCAGCCTGCACTGCCGGGTCCATCAGCACATCCTCAGGGATGTCCATGCTGTTTCCTGCTTCATGCCTCTCCGATTCTGCTCTTATCCAACATCCGACCTCCGAGTCGAAGTGCAGATAGCGATGGGCGTTGACAGTGCCATGGTTGACATAGCTATTCCTACCATTACTGTGCTTGAAAGGAGAAGCGCGCAATGCCGCCGAGAACCTCATCTTTTGGAGGTCTATGGGTAGCTTACAATCGCGCTGGCTATGACCGAGGAAACCACAGTAGCTACAGAAACGAGGGACTCTCTCATATTTGACCTCTAGGAAGAAAACTTCATTTTCAGCAAAATCATGAGACTCTAAGGTGCTACAGAGGGGCTCATCTACATAATGGTTAATGCGGATTCTGAGATAGTCGACCCATATATTACCTTCTCTGTCCGTGTGCACCTCGAGCACTTCACCGAGCCTTCTGCCGATCTCACGCGCCACAGGTTCAGAGAGCATGATCGCGGGTGCATCATAGATACGAACCCAAATCGGCATGTGCGTGATCTCCACATCGCTTGGCCTGGCGCTCCCGTCCACTGCGGACACCAAGAAGGCGTCTCCATGGTGTGTCCATGGACCATTCCTGAGGATGAACCTGAGGTCGCCCTCGTGCTCGAACTCGAGGAGAAAGCGGTTGTTCTTCAGGGGCGAATGGATGAGTCGCCCCCTCAGACCCCACTTGCTCTTGAGCTCCTTGAACAGTCCTCCAATGCGGAACAGCTGCACCGAGAAGAAGAGCCCGACAGCTATCCATCTTGTTCGCATGGCCGCCCTCTCCTTGGTTAGGTTCAGGTGCACCACCTTTGGCACCTTCTTCTCCAGGGCAACAGGGAAAGCAGGCATGACAGCGCCTCTGCCCGCCGTCATGGAGCCTTGCGGCGCCGCTCCTCCCTGCCCCACAGGGGTGCGGTACGGGTCACCACTCCCCCGTGAGGATCCACCGCGCATCAGTGGCTTGGATCCCAGCTTGCCCTTGCCGATCACCTCCAGCTTGCCGGACTGCTCCATTGGTTCCTTGCCCTCACGATGTGGTTTGTCCGCCATGGGCTCTGGTTTGTTTATGGTGGATGAACAAATTGGGTCTGGTGAGCTTCGCAGTCCCTCGGTCCCCTCCTTAAGAACCTGTGGTCTCCAAATCTTAGATGGTATCTGATCAACCAGATCCGCCAATCCGTGATTAACTTCCATCATATGCCTTCCCGTATCATCATTACTTAGCAACTAACCTCCTCCTTTATCCGGCGGATCTGCAGAATGAGGAACCCCTAGACCCTTTTCCTCCCCGAAACGATCTCCTACCATAAACTTACATTGCAGATCCGTTTTCATTTGATGAACTTTGCACCGGATCCTATCGAATCCCTGATCCAAGGAAACTAAGCGATTTTCCCCGCTTTCCTGCCGATGCCGCATGGTCTCCTTCCTTTTTGCAGCGAGACGCCGCACGGAACCTCTCATCCGGATCCAATCCTCGCGCAAGCCCAGTGGATCTGGCTCCGCACGGGCACTCCATGATCGCTCAACTCTCACATCTTTCCTTCCAATCTCTTGCGGATCAGTTGTCGGGTCGACGGATTCATTCCCTCTGGGCAATCGCCTCGGGCTCGCCCCGACAAGGTCCCCGCTAATCACGCTCATCTTGTGTCATCCCGCAGAATAAAGAAACCCAATTTGCTTTGTTATTAGGTAAATATTACCAGGGACTGCTACACCCGCAGTCCTTGCCAGCACGACAGGCTAACTTTGGTGCAATGTTTGCAGCGCAGCGCATTAGATATAAAAAAACGGCAGTGGCAAAATATAAAAACAGCTAGCAAAAAGTTGTGCTTGACTGGGACCAATCATATACCTCCAGTGAGTTAACAACGTCCCTAGCGACTATAGTTCTTCGATTTTGTTTCTCTAAAAATTACAGGACAAGAATTAAACTTATTTGAGTTTTCAAACATTTTTTTAAAAGGAGTGAACAAATTTTGGAATACTGAACTATTTTCGAATGCCTGGACAAAATTTAAAAACATGATTCTTTTTTTTAGAAATAAACACATTTTGAAAAATGCAAACATTTTTTAAGATTCCGAACATTTGTTGTAAAAAGAAAAAGAAACCGTGACTAAATTGGGCTAGCTCGTACTTCTGTCTCTTACCTCCATCCATTATTATGAAGCCATATGCAATGAGTACGTCTGTTATTTTTGAGTCGTTCGTGAAAAATGGTTGATTTAGTCCCTCCAGCGGATCGTCGTAGAGCACCAATCAATGCATGCGATGGTTTTTTCCCCTCCAATTTGTGCATTGTATGCGGAAACTGCTTCTTCACGCCGTCATTGGCCACATTTAGATGCATTACTCTTGGTCCTACAGTTTTGGCCCTCGAGCCCTTTAAATCCAGATGAGAGGGTTTGTTTACTTATCAAATTAAATAATCACTTCTCATTTTTTACACTAAATTTCATCAGTTTATATACGTTTGCAAGTTGTATGGAAAATCAATAAACCACTCCATTAATCGATAGAGGGTGAGGAGTGGGTCTTGATTATCCATGGAGAGACTAACACACAATTGTTTTGTTACGGATGAGCAGGAAGGATTTAACTCACATTTCTTGAAAAGAAGAAATTAACTCCCAATACTCTGGATACTTTGTACGCAAGATTGTGGGTGAACATGAGTTAGACAATATATTATGAGACTATGGGAGTATGATATAACTTCATATATAATTGCAATCCAACGATGTTTAACTTTGCCGTGTTGTAGGTTCATCGACTTCACATTCACAACCTAGACTTAGGGTCAATACATATATATTATTATAAGTTCAAATATAATGGGGAGTGCCCTTAGAGAAATTGAGTGTGTCAGTTAAAACTACTTAATGAGTTGATATGTTGTGATTGCACATCCAATGTTCCGTAAATTTAAATACATATCAATTTTCTTTCCCGTTGCAACGCACGGGCATATGTGCTAGTCATAAAAAATAAAATTGGCAGTGAACAAGTTCTTTTCAAGTAGGCAAGATGATCTGAGATTTTCAATCAGTTCTGCTAAGGCATATCCAAGTCTTGTGTCACTGATTTTACGCGAAGATTCGTGTGGGTATTTTTTTCCTTTTTCTTTTTATGCCTAATTGAATCGCTTAGATGTGCAATAACTAGGGCACACCTAATGTGCCCTAGTCCTATCCATTTTCTATTAACTAAGTTTCTTTTTAGATAATAGAAAAGTTTTTAAAATAAGTAGTCACTCCGTAATATGATCTGAACGCTCTTATATTTTTTAGGAAGGAGTAGAAGAGATTGCAACTTATGCTCCTCGCCATCCAAACAATCACTTGGAGGGTCACGCTGGCCCTGGCCCTAGCCCTAGCTTGTAACTGTACCAACTTTTAAGCCTTCTTTGGTTCATAGGATAAGAATTTTATAGGAATAGGAAAATCATAGGAAGTGAGATGACATGCATGTCAATTCCTATAGAGAAAGAGATGTCATTTGGTGCATATGATAGGATTTTTTCCATTGAGTCTAGGCTAATGTTTTTTTTCCTTCAAAACATGAAGGATTGATTCCTATCCTATGTAGGAATAGGAATCCATTCCTACAAACCAAAGGGCTTCAAAGGAATGTTTCCTTTGCAAATCCTATCTTATAGAATTCCTACAAAAATCCTACAAACCAAAGGAAAGCCTCGTAGCTTTCCCACACAAGAGAGCATTGGAAGGCATGGGCAGCTCGTCTCTGGGATCAGGCACTTCGGAGTCGCCCTGCCTCACTCGCAGGTACAGCTCTTGGCCTAGGTACCTCTTCACATCTTGAGACCTCAGGTTCCACATGCCCTCGTTATCCAAATACACCAGCACAGCGGTCCATGACGTGGGATACACCTGCACGGTAGACCGGTACATGGCGTCAACCAGATTGTACGTCGACCTTGCGTCCGGGCTCCATTTGCCCCACGCCATCCTGTCAAATTCACAGCCACATCAATTTGTTTATGATTAGCACAAAAGTGAAGATGAAGCTCACACGGCGCAGCCGATTTGATCTACCCGACAACGAAGAAGCTGTGGCCGTCGAGGTGCCAGGTCTGCATGGACGGCAGCCTGTTCTCGAACACGATCTGGACGTAGTCCCGGTAGGAGGCGTCGATGACCGTGGTGCCGAGGGACGGGTTCCTCGTCTCCGGCCTGCCGGAGACGACCTTGAAGACGCCGGCGATCCTGAAGTAATCGGCCAGCTTCAGTGGCGTGCCCGCGTTGGCGAAGGCCACGCCGTTCACCGTGCACCTCCGCCGGCCGCCGATGTCGGACTCATCGTTCCGGAGGAGCAGGGTGCGGGTGACGTTGATATCCCCGTAGTGGAAGGAGCCCTGCGGGTTGGGCCGTGCCGCGCCGGAGGTCAAGTTCATCCTGAGTGACATATGCGCCCGGCCGGCCGGTAATTTTATTAATTTCTTACGCATTATATACTAGGGGTTCCCTGGAACGGCTGGCCTGGAACAGATACCTTATGGACATGGCCTGCTCCATGGAACGGTTGTAGTTGTTGTGCGAGGAGCGCTCGTCCAGCGGGGCGTCGCCGGAAGGCGGCTGCTCGCCGGAGCCGGCGTAGAGGACGGTGGCGACGCTGAAGATCTCCGGGAGGACGAAGAGCGACCTGACGACCATGTAATACGCCTTGGGCGCCTGGTCGGCCGCCACGAGGACCGAGACGGATTGGCCGGGGTGGACATCCAGCGAGGCGTAGTGCTTCTGCAGGGTGTAGGTGCCCTCCACCTCCACCAGCAGCAGCTTGTGGCCCTGGAGCCGGAAGTTGAGCGACGTCCTCGCGCCCACGTTCGACACGCGAAGCCGGTACGTGCGCCCTACCTTGAACGTCACCTCTGCCTCGTAAGGGCCCAAGCCGTTGACCAAGATGCCGTTCGGCGGCGGCAGTTCACGGCCTCTGTCCAGGCGCTCTTTCATTTCCTGCTCCGACCAAACCACACGGATTACAATCGAATTATGTACTGAACTAGACGAGAACAGTTAACTTGGATGGAGAGTACACGTCCTGGTGTAACCTTTGCGTCCATGTTGTACCAGTCCCCTATGAGGACGTCGAACTCGCCGTCGGGATGGGGGAACGGGACGTCGATGACCGGGCGGTTGTTGACGCGGATGGGGCCATGGCCGCCGGCAGCGGCGTGCAGCCCCAGGGACGGCCGGTAGAAGAAGCTGCCAATCTCGTCCTTGGCCTGGAACACGTAGGTCCAGTTCGCCCCGGGCTGGATCGCGCAGTTCGTGCCCGCCACACCGTCGTTCCACGAGTTTCTCCTCATATGCAGACCGTTCCTGCACACAAATACTTGAGCTGCAGAAGATCGCGTCTAGCCATGAGAGCTACTGAGGCGCACGCACGTGCGCGTACCATGTGAGGAGGAAAGGCTCGTCTAGGGTGTTGACGACGTTGACGTGGGCGACGTCGTTGGTGGTGAGGTTGAGCAGCGGCCCGGGGAGCCGGCCGTTGATGGCGATCACCCTCTTGGAGACGCCCAGCGGGGATCGCACGGAGTAGGACACCTCCCAGTTCAGGAAAACGTGCCGGTCCTCGGCGGCGACGACGGCCGAGTGCAGGATGCTTGCTAGCAGAACGGCGACAAGGCGCCCGCGGTCCATGGCGCTACCACGGCCGGGGAGACGATGGTTTAGTTACTTCTCACACAAAGCAAAACAGATGTGCCTGATTAGTTTGGTGCAAAAATAACCACTCCCGCATGAGGAGTGTATTAGTGTGAGTTACGTGGTTGTTCTGAAACTGGTGGGAGTCTGGCGGCTTGTTGCTGTGGAATAATGCTTGGGCGTGGCACACACGAGATACATGGATGTTTCAGCTTTTCCCTTGTCGGTCAACTTCTCACAAGGAGATTACGCTAGCTCATAATTATGGAAATTAAAAAATGCTAGACATACGGGGGACTTTTAATGGGATCAAGAGACTGCCCTTCTTCCTCACTAATCCCCCGAGCTTTCCTACATCTACGTAAAATCTGTTACGAAACTTTTTTTTGAGTAACCATCTTTTTTTTTGAGAATTTTTTGAGTAACCATCTGTTACGAAACTTATGTACATACTTTCAGAGTGAGCCCCACTTCATCCTAATTACTCAATCAAAACAACCCACCTCAGCCCAACCCGTAAACTCCTGTAAAAACCACCTAACTGTAGCATTGCTCATGGAAATTTGTTAAGCAAAATGGCCGCGATTACCGCTCCTTCTGTCGGGGTGACTGGATGGCTATCCTTGACCGGATCCGAGACCACGATTCTGATGGATAGGAGGATTTATTTTTTTCGAGAGTACGCCAATGGTGTACCGTATTTTTATAGAAGGGGGAAGTTATGAAGAGAATGCCTACACGGAAGCTCCGGCTCCAACAAAAAAACATAAGACTACCCTCTCACAAATCTATCTAAACCCTCAACTCCTATACCCGCCTTCTTCCAAAGTTTGATCTCCTCGTGGATGAGCTAGACAAGGTTAGTGTCCCAGCGCACTTGATCATTCCGGTTGAACACTCTTGCGTTCCTTTGCTTTCATAGATGCCACACGATCAAGATAACGAGCGAGTCAAAACCTCTCTTGAATTTTCCTTGGAAGGACTTCCGAACCTTGTCCCACCACTCCATGAATGTGTCCTTGGGGCTTGGAGTTTGGATGTTGATTTGTAGAGACTGGAAGCAACCATTCCAGATTTGCCTCGCATAAACGCATCTAGCGAGGATATGATTTGTTGTGTCCTCCTCTTGGCAGCAGGTATAGCGTGCCGAAGGCCTCTCTTGGAGTCCATGTCTCGCACGTCGGTCCGAAGTCCATAGCCGGTACTGGGAGGCAAGCCACGCGAAGATTTTACACTTGAGAGGCGCCCAACTGCTCCAGATGCATTGAGCGGCAACAAACCGAGTCATGCCCTCGCAGAGCATCTTGTAAGTGGATTTGGCACTATATGATCCCGTAGCACTCCAGGGCCAGTAGAAGACATCATCCTCCGATACATTCCTTTGGGTCGTCGCCACATCTTGTTACAAGTGTATGAGTTGCATGTGCGCTGTGAAGGAGAGCTCTCCCGTGATGTCATGGACCCAAGCTCCCTCAAACAAAGTGTTGGGGAACGGAGTATTTCAAAAAAAAATCCTACAATCACGCAAGATCTATCTAGGAGATGCATAGCAACGAGAGGGGAGAATGTGTCTACGTACCCTCGTAGACCGAAAGCGGAAGCGTTAAGTAACGTGGTTGATATAGTCGAACATCTTCGCGATCCAACCGATCAAGTACCGAACACACGACACCTCCGCAATCTACACACGTTCAACTCGGTGATGTCCCTCGAACTCTAGATCCAGCTGAGGCCAAGGGAGAGTTTCGTCAGCACAACGGCGTGGTGACGGTGATGATGAAGTTACCGACGCAGGGCTTCGCCTAAGCACTATGACAATATGACCGAGGTGTGTTTCTGTGGAGGGGGGCACCGCACAGGGCTAAAACAATTGTCAACTTGTGTGTTCTATGATGCCCCCTGCCCCGTATATAAAGGAGCAAGGGGGAGGCCGGTCGGCCCTATAGGGCGCGCCCAAGGGGGGCAATCCTACTCCTAGTAGGAGCTGGACCCCCCCCCCCCCTATTCCTATTCCTATGTAACACCCACGATGCGGCTATATCTCCCACGTGTCAGAGCACGACTTAGAGGCATAACCCTAGTAGGCATGTCACAAGAGGGGTGATCTTTACACATCCCATGTATTGAATAAGTTAGAGATAAAGAGTTGACTTACAATCGCCACTTCACACAATACATAAATATAGCATTACATCATCCAGAATACAATCAAGGTCCGACTACGGAACCAAAATAAAGACAACCCCAAATGCGATAGGATCCCCGATCGCCCCAACTGGGCTCCACTACTGATCGCCTGGAAAGGAAACATAGTAACGTCCTGAATCCTCGTCGAACTCCGCCTTGAGTTCGGTCGCATCCCTTGGAATGCATCATCGGCACCTGCATCTGGTTTTGGAAGTAACACTACAAAAAAAAGACACATCCGTGACATTTTGGGCCGAATGAAATTTGTTTTTTGTCATACATATGACACTTCTATGACGATAATTGTGACAAAACCCGGTATCATCATAGATGTGGTGGGCTCCTACTTCTATGACAAAAAATCATGACGGAAAATGGGCTTTTCGTCCTGGGCGGGCCGGAGACGCAGCTGCATGACATTCTTTGGGCCGTCCATGACGGAAAAAACCGTGGTAGAAGCGAGGGCGAGGAAAATTTCGGAGAGTTCCCGGTTACGGTGGGAGGTCGGTGGCCGAGCGATGCGCGTTTCTCTCGTACACACACGCGTGTGTATGCGAGGCGTTGGCTCTAACTGAACCCGAGCGAGGCGTTGGGCTCTAACTGAACCCGAGCGATTGCACTGCAGGCTACGCGTTACTAAACCCGAGTGATCGATCGATGGCTGTTAACTGAACCCGATCGAGCGATTCCTTCGCTACTGCTGCTAACTGAAGCCGATCGATGCTGCCTCTAGGATGAACAGTGAGCGTTGTGGGGGTTTGGATGAACAGTGAGCGGTGGCGTTGCCTCTGGATGAACAGGACCCCGTGGTGTGGTGGAGGGCTGGATGAACAGTAGACGGTGGAGGGGTGCCCGTGGAGGGGTGGTTGAACAGGACCCTGTGGTGTGGAGGGCTGGATGAACAGTAGATGGTGGAGGGGTGGTTGAACAGTAGCCGGTGGAGTAACACGCGGTGGAGGCTAGATGAACAGGAGCCCGTGGAGGCTGGAGGAGGTCGACGGTGGAGATGAACAGTATCCCGTGGAGTCCTGTTTTGCGGTACGCCACACCCGTCCCGATGAACAGGACCCCCGTTTCGACCGTAGCGCTCCAACACAAGTCCGTTTCGTCCGTTTTGCGGTACGCGACACCGCTCCCGATCAATAGGACCCCCGTTTCGACCGTAGGAGGTCCGTTTCCTCCGTTTTGCGGTACGCCAGACCCCTCCCGATCAACAGGACCCCGTTCCGAACGTAGGAGGTCTGTTTCCTCCGTTGTGTGGTACGCCATGCCTCGTTTCCATCGCCTGTTCCGTCCAAGCCCTCCTGATGAACACGACCACGCATTCCGTTCCGACCCAGTCGGTTGGCTCCCACGCGTTCCGTTGCCTCCCGATGAACACGACGCATTCCGTTGCCTCCCCATGAACACGACGCATTCCGTTGCCTCCCCATGAACACGACGACGACGTTGTTTCTCCGTTTCGACCCAGCCATGTACACGAGCCCTGGCCGTACATATGCGCGAGTAGGCGTTCGAGACCCCTCCCGTATGTACACATACGTGGCCGTATTTTATTTCTTGCACCCTGGCTGCAGTACGTACGTGTACATGCTACGTGCGCGCCTCTACTACGACATGTACACGCCTCTAGTACGACACGTGCGCGCCTCGACATCCACCAGTATATATGTACGTACACATTCGCGACCAGAATGACAACGCTACGTATGCTTCGACCAGGTGGGTCCCGACTGTCAGGCACTTCCTTGCGTGCGAAGATGTAGCTGGTGGGTCCCAGCAGTCAGGGGGGCGAATCGTTTTTTTTTGCCTGGACGCACTTCCTTGCGTGCGAAGGTGTAGCTGGTGGGTCCCAGCAGTCAGGGGGGAAACATTTTTTTCGCGAAATACGGTGGCCCGTCCGGTGAGTCCCCGATGTCAGGTGAAGGAATAATTATTTTGCATGTAATAAGGAGGCACTTTGTTGCTGCGGCCGTGGACCCAGTTGACAGCCTCTCCACGTACAGTCCACGTCCGATGGAAGCCGTTCCTTGACCACGTTGACCACGCCGCGCCAAGAGCACCAGGACGGTGGACGACGGCGAGGCCTAGGAAGGGGACGACGTGGAGCCGAGGAAGACGCGGTAGTGGATGCCCACATGTAGAGGAGTATGAGGGTTCACTGGTTCGCTGCGGTGTGAGGCTTCCGTTGCCGCAGAATAACAGGGGGTGTGGGTGAGTAGAGGGATGGCCTGGCCAGCGGTGGGAGTAGAAGGGGGCGGTGAGGCCTCCACCGCATCGCAGCCGGCCACGGGAGGCAGGAGCACGAGGCACGACCGGCGCTGGTTTGGGCGGCTGGAGCAAGAAGACCAGAGGTTGAAGAAGCACTACGGCCGTTGGATGGACATCGTACGGTCACTGGAGCTAGAATCGTGCATATTGACTAAGTTGACAAAGCCTTCCGTCTCCGTCAACTTAGTAGGCCCACAAGTCAGCCTGCCACTATACTGGGTCCCAGCTAACAGGGGGAGTATTCATTTTTGTGTGCGTAATAAGGAGGCACTTCCTTGCGTGCGAAGATATAGCTGGTGGGTCCGAGCTGTTAGCGGTGGCAACTTTTTTTGCGAAATACAGAGGCCCTTTCGGTGGGTCCCTAATGTCAGGTGGAGGAATCATTATTTTGCGCGTAATAAGGAGGCATTTCCTTGCGTGCGGCCGTGGACCCAGCTGTTGGCCTCTCCACATACAGTCTACTTCAGATGCATGTCGGTCGTTGACCACATTGACCAGGCCGCGCCGAAAGCACCAGGGCGGTGGACGACGGTGAGGCCTAGGAAGGGAACGACACAGAGGCAGGGAAGACTCGACAGTTGTTTCCCACGCGGAGGGGAGTACGATTGTACGAGGGTTTATTGATTCGTCTGCCGTCGCCGGAGAATAACAACAGGTGTGGGTGAGTAGAGGGATGGCTAGGCCAGCGATGGGAGTACGGTGGGGCGGTGAGGCCTGCGCGGCAGCACAGCCGGCCGTGGGGAGGAGGGAGCAGGCAGTCCCGCCGGCACTTGTTTGAGCGGCTGGAGCAGGAAGAGCAGAGATTGAAGAAGCACGACGGCCGTTCGATGGACATCCAACATTCACTGCTTGTGCGTCAACCTTTTTTTAGGAAAGCCTCAAATCTGTGGAAAACAGCATACAACCCATCTGCCCTTATTTTTAATAATTTACAGCCCATTTGCTAATTCTTAAGGTTTTTTGGAGCCCATATTATTTTTGTTAGCATTACAACCCATATTGTGGCCACGGTTAAAAAATTATACGAAATTTTGCATATTTCGGTGCGGTCCGAACTGTTTTAATCCCGAAATTTCGACTCACATTCAAACTGATTTTAAAAATAAATGTATATCAATATAAAATCCAACAAATTCTCCATGCATAAAAATTAATGTAATTTAAAATCTCAAAAGGAAAAAAGGATATTTGAAACTAATTACCGGTTTAATGTGTTTTAAAAATATACAGTCCATTTCTCATTACTGATGGGCCATTTTCTTGGCCAGCCGAATGAAAGCCCTCCTCGTCTTGAAAGATTTGCAGCCCAACATACATGACAAAGCGACTTACTTGGCAAATCACAAAAAAGCTGGGCTATGGCCGTGGACCCAGCTGTCAGCCTCTCCATGTACAGTACTATTCCGATGGAAGTCGTTCCTTGACCACCTTGACCACACCGCGCGGAGAGCACCATGGCGGTGGACGACAGCGACGCCTAGGAAGGGGACGACGCGGAGCCGGGGAAGACGCGGCGGTGGAAGCCCGCGCGGAGAGGAGTACGAGGGTTCACTGGTTCGGCTGCGTTGTGAGGCTGCCGTCGCCGCAGGGCCTGGCCAGCAGTGGGCATAGTAGGGGGCGGTGAGGCCTCCACGGCAGCACAGCCGGCCACGGGAGGCAGGAGCATGCGGCACGACCGACACTGCTTTGGGAGGCTGGAGCAAGAAGACCAGAGGTTGAAGAAGCACTACGGCCGTTGGATGGACATCGTACGTTCACTTGAGCTAGAATCATTCATATTGACTAAGTTGACAAAGCCCTCTGTCCCTGTCAACTTAGTAGGCCCACAAGTCAGCCTCCCACAATGGTGGGTCCCAGCTAGCAGGGGGTATTCATTTTTCTGTGCGTAATAAGGAGGCACTTCCTTGCGTGCGAAGATATAGCTGGTGGGTCCAACATGTCAGCATGGGGAACATTTTTTTCGCAAAATACAGAGGCCCTTCCGGTGGGTCCCAGCTGCCAGGTGGAGGAATCATTATTTTGCGTGTACAATCCACTGCTGATGGATGTCGTTCGTTGATCACGTTGACCAAGCTGCGCCGAGAGCACCATGGCGGTGGACGACAGTGAGGCCTAGGAAGGGAACGACACGGAGCCGGGGAAGACTCAGCAATGGTTGCCCACACGGTGGGGAGTACGAGGGTTTACTGGTTCGGCTGCCGTCGCCGGAAAATAACAGGAGGTGTGGGTGAGTAGAGGAATGGCATGACCAGCAATGAAGTAGGGTGGGGCGGTGCGGCCCGTGCAGCAGCACAGCCGGCCACGGAAGGCGGGAGCAGGCAGTCCCACCGGAGCTGGTTTGGGCGGCTGGAGCAAGAAGATCAAATATTGAAGAAGCAGCACGGCCGTTGGATTAACATCCAATGGTCACTTCTACTAGAATCGTTTGTGGACTAAGTTGACAAAGCCAAAGTACACGCCAACCTAGTAGACCCACAAGTCAGCCTCCAAATCTGTCCCAAACAGCATACAACCCGAAATTTCTAGCCAGATTCAAATTAATTTTAAATCTAAATATACCTTAATTTAAATTCAATGAAATTTTACCCGCACAAAAACAATGAAATTTAAAATATCAAAATCCGAAAGAAAACAGTATTTTGGAACTAATTGCATGTTAGCTGTATTTTTTCATTTTACAACCCATTTATTATTACTTATAGCCCATTTCTTATTACTTATAGCCCATTTTCTGGGTAAAATGCATCCCTCCTCGTCTTGAAAGATTTCCGGCCCAGCAGGGCGTAGAAAAGCAAGTAGGCCTATGTTGGTTATTCTGCAAAAAACAAAATAGCTGGCTAGCCATTTTCAGAAAGGAAAAAAACAAACTGGGTTGGTCATGTGCTAAACATATGAAATAAAAGCTTGGGCTAGACGGGCCACGGGCCCCGCACAACCCAGTTGATACCCTTCTCCGTCCCGAAAAAACAAAATTACTGCGCGCGCTGCTGGGTCCCTACTTTCATCCTCACCATGTACAATCATCTCCTTATTCCTCTCGGTTGTTTACCATGTTGACAACACCGGAGGGCGGCGCCGCGAGGAGCGAACCAAGAAGGAGGACGATGGTGAGGCCTTGGGCAGGAACGAACAGGAGCGGGGTTAGATCACAACCAGCCGTGGGAGGCGGGAGCAGGCGGTCCCGCCGGCGCTGGTTTGGCTTTGGCGGCTCGAGGAAGAAGAGACTGAAGAAACGCGACAGACGTTGAATGTCAATCCAACGGTCAAGGTTGGCACAATCGTTTGTTGACTAAGCGGACACCAAGTAGCATACTTTTTTATATATAGAAAGAAAATCAAAGACTTGGGAAGGCGTACAGAACAAGCTAGTGTACCAGTAAAGAGACATTGCCGAGTTTTATAAAAAAGAAAGACGTGCTCCTGTAGCTGGTTCGAATCCAAACCTAGACTATGACTATATATGGTGCTATGCTACTCTGCAAGTAATGAAACTGACATATCCGACGTTCGCTTCTCCTCTTCTCTACTTACTCTGCCTAGCATCAGAAGCTCTGGCCGCAGCAACTATGTCCGTTGGCTGCTTGTCCACCTGCTCTTCAGCAGGTAACAACCAGATATGCGCCAAGTCGCCACCCGTACCATCGCATGTGGGTCTCATCACACCCCCACCAGCACATGCACCGCAGTCGATTGCTCATCGCAACCCGCTGCCGTTGGTGTGGTGCCACTGCTACAAATCACGCAGAGTCATCTGTCGTGTCTCAACCACAATCCGCAACCCTGGCCAAGTCTTCTACAAATGCCCGAATCATGGGGTAATAATATGTTTAAGTGTTGTTCTGCTGCTTTCAGTTGCTGATTTTTTAATAGTTTGGTTGATGATCTTCCAATTTGATTCGTGCAGAAAAGGGAAGATTCATGTGATTTGTATTTCTGGGAAGTTGCTGATGTGGGGGAATGCAACTACGCTGATTATTTGGTTAGCCGAGGAATCCCAATACCAGCAGGTTGGGGTGTTGGACAAGTAACTGAAGGAACGACAGAAGAGGAAGATGCAGAGCAGAAGGTTAAAGATGCAGTTCCTCTGATCATGGACAAGCAACAGCTGCTGAACGGCCTTGATAGCAATGAGGAGATGAAAGAGCTTGTGAAGATAATGGGCAAAATCGATGTGCTCTGTAGGATGATTGTCTCTTTATTTGCAGTGTATGTAGCACTCGTGATGTATTCAGTGGCTACGACATGAGCACTTTGCTGAAACTAGTAATGAATGAAACCTGTGTAGCAGGCTAGGCGTAGTGTTGTGAACATCTAATGATTTCTATTAACGGGAATCAGGGGGTATCCCCTTTTGCTCATATAAATAAATAAATAGAAGAGGCCCTATCGGGTCAGCTTTGTTCTCATTCGAAGACGTCGAGCAAATTGCAGTCCAACAGCAAACTATGTCATCAAATTCAAGTTTCACAGCCAAATATGAGTACAACTAAACAACAATGTCATCATGTTTTAGTTGTCATACAATCACCAAACACAAATCAGCATACATAACAAGTGATGTTCTCACAACAAAATACTAAACAACATGTTCATCAAGTTTCAGTTGTCATAGCAAACACAATTTCACATAGTAGATAAAAAAGCATTTTCTGACAGGCAAATACGACAAAAGCAATGTAATCATCATCTGCAACAGCAGCGTCAACATCTTCGCCATGTGTATCAGTCTGAACCGTAATTCCCCATGGTGTCATCTTCTTCTTCGTCCTCAACGTCCTCGAACGTTGGCTTCTTCTTGATCAACTCTTGTATGTCCACAGCACGACAAGAAATCTTTTCGCCGGCGTCATTGACGTGATGGTTCTCGAAGATATTAGGAACATCTGTGTTATCTTGTACATCAGGAGTAGTGTAAGCATCATCTTGTTGTGCAAATTCATTAAACGAATTCCTCTGCTCAAACCTTTGCAATACTCTCCAGTCATCACTACATGCAAATGTGTCTTCCAAGAAAAATATCCATGTTGCTTGATTTGCCAAAATAAAAGGCTCATTGGTCTGGTACGCCGCCTTGACATTGATGGATTTGAAATAATCATCAGCTCTGGGTTTTGCGATCCTGGAAAACAGGTTATACCAACGATAGCACAATAGAACCACACACCGATGTTCCTCGAAACTAGAGATATACTGCAACTAAACAATGTCTATTATGTTAGCATACATTTTAGTTGTCTCTTTGTCATACGTATCCGTGCTCATGATGACACTGTTTTGTGTCTTCCTGCCTTCGTCTCGTGCAAGGGTGTTGTAGCGCACATCTCCAACAACGCAAGATTCATAATGTTTTACCCGAGTATCAGGACCCATTGCTAGTGAGTAAAGGGCATCATCAACTGCCTGCCCGTCCTCCCGCATCTTCTTAACCTATGGTTAGAAAATAGACAAGACGATCATCTTATGTACTCAATATATTAAAAAAACTGATAGTGCACTTCAAAAGCTTACATGGTTCTTGAACCATTTTGCAAATCCTGCCATAACCAGTTTGTCAATGTTTCTTGGATTTTGCAGCAGTAACTCCTCTTTGTAGATGCTGCACAACATAGTGATCGCGTCAAACATCTAAATATATAAGAATGTGCTGCAAGTTTAGTAGATTACGATATATAAGCTGTAGTACTGCACTTACTTGATATAAGGTAGTATCTCAGGACAGTTATTCAACACATACCAAACCATTTTGTCCAAATCTTTAGGTTTGTCCTCTTGTTGACTCTTCCCTGTAACTCGAACAGAATAATCGAAAACATTGAGCCCGGGATTGTCTTCACCCACCTCTTTGCTAAGCTGATCAGCTGTTTCAATGTATTTTGAGCAGAATGTCAACGCTTCTGTAGCAATGTAGGCCTCTACAATGGAACCCTCGGGTCTAGCTTTGTTCCTAACATAGCCCTTGAAAGTTCCTAGCCGCCTTTCAATAGGGTACATCCAGCCATACTGTACTGGACCTCTAAGTAGTGCCTCATCAGGTAGATGAACAGCCAAGTGCACCATCACATCAAAGAAGGCTGGAGGATATATCTTCTCAAGGTCGCATAGGATAGTTGGTATCTTGTCTCTAAGACGCTCCAAAGCATCTATCCTGATATTCCTACTGCAGACTTCCCTGAAGAATTGTCCCAACTCTACAACTGCTCTGTATAAGTCAGGGCGGACCAATCCTCTAAGGATAACAGGTAAAACCCTTTGAAGTAGGACGTGGCAGTCATGAGTTTTCAACCCTTGTACCTTGTTTCCATCTGCACTGGCTCTCCTTTTAGGGTTGGAAGCAAATCCATGTGGGAATCTCACACGTGACAGGACCTCGCAGAATTCTTTTCTTTTTACCTTGTCCAAGACGTACACAGCTGGTGCCATATCCCGTGGTTTACCTTCATCTTGCACCTGCAAATCCTTTCTGATACCCAGGTGTGTCAAATCAATCCTAGATTTTAAGGTATCTTTCGTCTTGCCTTCAATATTAAGAAGTGTGCCGATAATGCTGTGACATATATTTTTCTCGATGTGCATCACATCAAGATTATGCCGCAGATCCAAATCTTTCCAATACTCCAAGTCCCACAAAGTGGACCTGCGGGTAAACAATAATCTCTCTTCTACCCTGCCATACTTCCTTTTCCCGCTACCATTACCAGGATGGTTTCCTGGTGTAATATGCCTGACCTTCTCTAATTCCACTTGCAACTCATCGGCGGTGAGCCTATTTGGCGCATCACAGTTTTCTTGCTTTGCATTGAACACATGTCTTTGGTATTTTCTAGGATGCGTCTTGTCCTTGGCAAGGAAACAGCGGTGTCCAATGTAACAGATCTTGCTAAGTATTGCGTATGACAGCGGATTCCTGTCACAGCGAACACATGCATTGTAACCATGTGTCATTCGCCCTGACATAGTGCCCAAAGCCGGATAATCATGGATGCACCAAATTATAACAGCACGCAGAAAGAAATCAGCTGGTGGGCTGCTATATAGGTCTTGAGTGAGAACACCATTCCATAGTTGTTGAAGTTCCTCCACAAGAGGCTCCATGAACAAATCAAAATCCTTTCCAGGACTTTTTGGACCTGGGATGAGCAAGGCCATCATGTAGTTTGATGCTTTGGTGCAGACATTTGGAGGCATGTTGTAAGGGATAACAAGCACTGGCCACATGCTATATGTGGCGCTCTGGTGGCCAAATGGGTTAAATCCATCTGAAGCTAAGCCAAGTCTAATGTTTCTCGGGTCAGTAGCAAACTCTTTGTGTTTATCATTAAAGCTTTTCCACTCACTACCATGAGATGGATGGCTCATTAAATTCTGATCTCTATACTCCTGGTTCCTAGAATGCCACAGTAAATCCTCTCTTGTTTCAGCATCATGAAACAACCTTTGCAATCTTGGTGTAATTGGTAAATGTCTCAGAACATTATGAGGAATCCTCTTCACAACATCGCCATCTTTCCATCTTGATGATTTGCATTTCAGGCATTCACTTAAGTTGGCATAATCCTTCCGGAACAGAACACAATTATTCTTACAAACATGGATCATATCATATCCAATTCCAACTGCATGAAGGAAATTCTTCATTTTACTATAGGTGTGTGGTAGCTCAGACGCATCTAGGAAATATTTGCGGAAAGCAGCCAACATCGCATCGAATTATTTGTTGGTCATCCGCTCAGATGTCTTCACCTGAAGAAAGGCGACCATAGCTGAGAATACTGACAGCTTATTTCCTGGGGTCACAACAACGTTGCATTGTTCCAACATGCGGGCCCACCGTTTTTCTTCTGCAGGTGAAAGTTCATAGAATGCATGAGCATTTTGTAGCATTGTTTCAATGTTGGTCAAACTCACTGGCTCCGCCACCACCACCTCCTCCTCCTCTTCCACCTGAGCATCAGGCAGATCAAGATGGTGATCTGCTCCTTCCACGTAGTCAATAACATTAACGTTCATAGCTTCACCATGATGAACCCACCTAGTATATGTGACCGACATCCCATACAAGTGTAGATGATTTTGCACAGTTGACTGGGGTCTTGTAACTGAATTCATACAACTGCTACACGGGCAGAGCACATCTGATTTCGGACCATCGTACTCAGCTCTGATAAAGTTTTCAACCCCCTTGACATATGCAGCGGAGAATCTTCGAGCAGAAGTTATCAAAGTCCTGTCCATCTGTTAGACATACAAATTAGTTCTTCTACTAGATATTACATGAAAAACATATATGCTTTTTTATGAAGTCCAGAAAAATATACCTAGGTTGATGTCTAAAGCTATGGCAAGATATTTGGACGAGCAGATCTAAGTAATGAAATATATGTGAAGCTAATTCAGCAAACAGATTTGAGTGCCAAATTATGGCAGGCTGTTTCAGCAATCAATGAGGCCGAGCACACAACCATCAAACTATCGAAGGCCATCGCAGCAACAAAGATCGAGTATAAAATGGTGTAGAGCTATTTCACCTAACAGATTGGCTACTAGACCATGGCAATCCATGCCACAATAAATATATGGCAGGATATTTTAGCAACTAATCGGCCTTGGCATGCGATCTTAGCTAAGCAGATTAAGTGTAGAACAGGGCAAGGAAGCTTCTTATGCAAAGCATATTGATAGTAAACTACTTCGGCAAACAGTGAGATTAACAGCGTCTATCAGCTAACATTCAGCGCTACACCAACATGAACGGGGCCTCAGTCTAGAATGCGTGTATCGTGGGAGAAGCTGACCGCTGTGCGTCTCCACACGAACGTCTCCAGCGATGGCGGCGCTGACTGCCGTGCGCCTCCACAAGAACGTAGCCAGAGGTGGCGGCACAGCTAGAGGACGACAGTCTACGAGAGCATACTGTGGGAGCAAGAGGATCGCCGAACCGCGGCGCCGACGTATCGGCACGGCGGGGAGGGCGGCTTTGTCAGAGCGAATGGAGTGGAGGGGGAC
>NC_041384.1:189183956-189258943 GCF_002162155.2 Triticum dicoccoides | reverse complement strand
GCTAGTTGGCCGAAGGGCGGTTGAATCGGATTTGGGGGGAATTTTTGGGTGTGGAGGGGGGGGGGAGGATTTTCGCGCGGTGGGCGGGGGGAGTTTGGCGCATGGTCGGTTTCTCCAAGTGCAGTCCCACGTGTCAGTGAAGAGGCAAGCCGAAGCGCGTTCTGTTTGTGTGAGCCGTGTGCAGGACCGGACGTGTGTGGGGTGCAATGCGACCGCGACAGGAGTGCTGTGAGTGTACCACCTTTTTTCCTTTTAAATTAGGTGCTTCGCCCCCTCAAATGTTTTTTTGTTACTTCGCGCGATCCATCGATACTACTACTAGTAATCCGGTAATCCTGACTAAAACGGCGTGGCTAGGTCTTTTCCCGCGCGATATGCTGGGAGGTTGGCTTGGTTGGGTTTTTTAGGATGAGTAATGCTACACCTATGTAATCCCAGTTACGTAATTAACGTAATGTGAAACGTGTGAGCTGTTGATTGTAGATTGGGGGGAGGGAGGGGCCCACCACCATGAAAATCAGGGGAGGAGAGAGAGAGAGAGAGGAAATTTACGTTAACCCTTTCGTAGGTTCCCGTAGATGTAGAAAGATGTGAAATGCGTGAATGTGTAGTGGATGTACTATTGGAGTGCCTAAGATAATTTCTGTATGTATAGACCCTATGTGTTTATTTTACTTCGCATGTTAGATTTGTCTCGATTCAATAAAAGTAGAGTTGGTGATGATGGTGTGCCTGTCATCGTGCAATATATGCCATCCGATCTATATATAACGGATAGGAAGGAAACTATGACAATTTACCCGCACTCCTCTCCACATTTGCGGATAAGGCTTTCCCTTGTTCATCCTTTTCTCCCACAAGATCTTGATCTTCCGTGCAACTCACGGGCATCTTGCTAGTAATCCTACAATATGTATATTATTGTGAAAGTTCATATACACCGGCCGAGATTAATGCAAACACGGCAGATTTTCATTACATTTTGAACTTTTATAGGACAGAAAAATAAAAGAAACCCGACACTAAACCTATTCTACGGCGGCGACCGACGTCCTCCATTTGCGATCTCTATGTACGAGGGGGGGGGGTTCAAGACCCGTGAAGTGAAGGTGCGAGGAAGAGTAGAACACGGGATACGGACCGGCCAGTTGGCACACCATGCCCTGCCACCTCCCATGCCCTACTCATCCTCGGAGGAGCCCCTGACCTCGGCGGTGCCGGACGTTGGATGGCGGCAAGTAGGACACGTGGCTGACGGTGCTCCCGCCGTCGGCCGCCAGCGTGGCCACCGCTTGTGCGGTCGCGTCCGTGTCCGGCTACGCCACTATTGCGTCGCGAGAGGCGACTTGAGCGAGGGCGGCGACCTCAAGCTTCATCCCCGAAGACAAGCTCTCCCGCTGAGTGTTCGCACTTGCGGTCATGGCGGATGTGGTGCCAGGTAGGAGGACGATGCGCTATGGTGTGCAGGTTAGCTGGGCGTTGCCTCTTTAAGTAGCGCATTCCGGTGAGGCCAAGCGTCCGGGTGCGTCATTAAGTCGCCGGAGTTGGTTCCTCGGGCACCGAGCCTCTTAACAACAACATACGAACGGACGACATGAATGCGGGCAGCTGGCGCCGGCTGGGAACGCACTGCGCGACGGCGCGAGGGACGAGGGTTTTGGTGTGCCAGGGTAGTCAGTTGCGGTCGTGGCAACGTTGGAGATGCCCTTTGCTCACATGCGATCCCCGCATGTCATTGAAAAAGCAAGATGACCCGGCATGGTCTCAGGTCCAGAGGATGAAGTTGGCTGCGCTACACCACTCCGCAGACGCGTCGCGGCGCCCCGTGCATCCTCGACGAGCCGGGTGTTGGGGTGTGTTTGGATTGTGGCCAAAGTGCACCTTACCAAAATTTTGGTCATGACCCAAAGATTGGTCTTTGTTTGGATGGTTGCCATTTTTTGGCATGCCAATGAACTCTAGCCAACTCTAGTTCATTTTTCTTGCCAATGTCGGCCAAATCATGGGCAACCAATACCTCAACCAAAATTTTGGTCATGACCCAAAGATTGGTCTTTGTTTGGATGGTTGCCATTTCTTTGGCATGCCAATGAACTCTAGCCAGCTCTAGTTCATTTTTCTTGCCAATGTCGGCCAAATCATGGGCAACCAATACCTCAACCAAAATTTTGGCTACCCAATGCTTTGATGGGGCAACCTTGGGCACAAACCAAACATACCATTGGTCGTGCCACAGCACTAACGCCACCCTCGGCACACTGAAACTGACCGTGTCTAGCTATGATATGAGCGTGTCGCTCACCGCGGTCGCCGTGTCCAGAGGTGGTGCTGGAGCTGCGCCTCGTTGTTGGCCCCAACGACCCACATGAACGGTTGTCGGTGGCGAGGAGGTCGTGGGCTAGCTCCTCCATTGGACTAGTCTGCCCCACATGTCGGTTTCCCTGTTTTCTCGGCCATATTCGAGCGTTAGTGCTCCATGTTGCGCATTAGGCCTTTCACTATGTAGGCCAAGCGAGACAACTTATTGTTTATTTGAGCCATTCAAGTATAATCATGTGGCGTTTTTTTTATTTATCATTCCTCTCCAACCCTCTTCTCCATCGATCATGTCGCCCTCCAGTCGAGTCCATCCTCCCGCATGCCTCATTTGAACATTCCGACGAGTATCATTCGCATGTACCCACCCTAGTCCTCTTTCAATAGATCTCCGGACCCCGAGATGAAATCGAGAGGGAACGAGTGGGGGCACATGATACCTAAGGTGGATTCAAAATTTTGAACCGGTGATCATAGCACCCGCAAATCATATATAAAGGGTATTCAATGTTCGTTTCGTTTTTGAACGTACAATATACTCCCTCCTATCCTTTATAGTTTACATATAAGTTTTATGTGTAGTCAAAGTATCTCTACTTTGATCAAAAAGGTATCAACATTCAACAGTGCCCAATCAATATTGTTAGATTCGTACATACTCCTAGATTTGTACTCGAGATGGTTTCCAATTTGACTATTGACAAGATTAATAGTACATGAGATGTATAATGTGAAAATTATATCATTGGAAACTCCTTTCACATACGAATTTGATCGTATGCTTTGTGTAAGTTGCATGCCATATATTATTACTCTAACATTTGGTCAAAGTTAGCCTCAAAAAACGCATTAGACCCTGTATGCTTTGTGTAAGTTGCATGTCATATATTATTACTCTAACATTTGTGTAAGTTGCATGTCATATATTATTACTCTAACATTTGGTCAAAGTAGTATAGTGGAAGTGGATCCTCTGACACAGGTATCCCTACCTTATCCTCCCTTTCGGTCACTTACTAGCAGACCCCATGCTTGCTAGGCCCCACATGTCAGTTACTCAATGGGTTCGGCCACATCAGGGGATCCTCATCCGTAGTATACTCCCTCTGTTTTTATTTACTCCACATAAAACGAAGGGAGTGGTGGTATAATAAATGACGCGGGCGGGGGAGGGGGAGGGACGTCGGTTTGCTCTCAACTGCGGTCCCACAAGCGAGCGAGAACGCAAGATGAAGCACGTTCCATTCGGTGAGCGACGTGGAGGGTCCAGCGTTCCAGGCTGCAACGCAAACGCGACAAGAGTGATGTACAGTCAAAACCGATTGACCGGTCATCACCGGAACCACTATTCACACCAGAACCTTCACTGCTCGGCCTACGCCAGCCACTGCCCTAAAACCACACCAAATCTCCAGCCCATCCCCCCACCTTTCGATCCCCTAGCCCGCGTCAAGCATCCCCTAGTTCGCCGGAAAGCCATGATGCGCCGCAAGATCACTTACTACAAGATGCTGACGCCGGAGCGCCGCACAAAAATCGTGGCGGCGGTCGGCGCCACAGACCTCCGTTCCCAAGATCGCTTTGCAGCGGGCCAATCCCCGAGTTCTCTGGAGCCAAGCTACGAGGAGGAGGAAGCCGATCCAATGTTCATGGCGGAGGTCGCGGCGCATAAGGCCCCCGATGGGTATGAGACGATGGACGTCGACTTCGTGCCGGCGTCCAAGTCCCCCATGGTGCAGGCGGACCAGTGGTTCAACATGGCGATAATAAAGGAGGACCGGGAGGCAGAGGCTCAACTCGACGCGGAGCGCGCGCATGCCGCTGCCATCGAGGCTCTCCTGCAGGCGGAACCGGATGTCGTGGATGTGAACCGGGCGGCGGAGGCTCAACTTGAGGCGGAGCGCGCGGATGCCGCTACCATCGAGGCCCTCCTGCAGGCGGAACCGGACGTCCTGGACTTGAACCGGGTGGCAGAGGCTCGACTCGACACAGAGCGCGCGGATGCCGCCCTCATCGACGCCCTCCTGCAGGCGGAACCGGACGTCCTGGACTTGAACCGGGCGGCGGAGGCTCGACTCGACGTGGAGCACGGATGCCGCTGCCATCGAGGCCCTCCTGCAGGTGGAACCGGACGTCGTCGACTTGAACCGGGTTGTGCTCTCGTCCGTGCAGAGCGCTCGCACACTCCGCTTGAATGAGTAGCTAGAGGCCAAGGACAGCCACGGTGCAGAGACACACATCGACAGCGACGGCTGGTTCACGCCGGCAGCCAAAGACGACGAGGCCGTCTCTTTCCGCGGTCAGTGATAGTTTTTCTTTATGTTGTTGTTTTTATGGATCTTTTGCTGTGTAAAAACATATATTTGTTATGCAAGTCGCCTGACTTGGGTCAGTCTACCATTTCAGGCGGTTGGATGAATATCCTACGTCTCCTAACCCTGCTTTCCTTCTTCCTCACCTCTTCTTCTTCCCCAACAGACCACCGCACGGGCCGTACGGATACTCCCCAACATGTTGTTGGATAAACATACTCTATGAACGAAAATTATGTGTCATTGATAGGATGGCTGAGTTTGGTTTGTTCACATGCGACAGCACATGTCAATGATGCTGTGTTCCCTTGGTTGGGTTTGCGGCGTGCAGGAGTGACTGTGTGAGGGTGCGGTGCGACCGTGTCGTGCAGGAGCGACCGTGTGAGGGTGCGGTGCGACCGCGACAGCCATGCGCAAGTGTACCTCCTTCTCATTTTGAAAACTTTAGGCAAGCTTGGCAAAAATGTGTGGTGAAGTTTGGCAATGCAAGGCCTAGACCCAAACAGGATAAGTACGTACGTACTAGGAGTACTATTGTTAAAAAAGAAAGGCGGGGTTTTCCTTCGCGGGATTTAATCAATACAAATCCTCGTTTCATGTGTCAATTAATGCGTATTTTTTTCTCCAAAGACCAAAGAGCTAACCATCTCACTCCTCATCACTTGATTAATGCAGCGCCATGCAAACCAACCTTCTCACTTCCACATCCATGCATGTCGTCTCTCTCTCCCCTGTCCATCTCTCTCCACGCATGCGCCTCTCGCTCTCTCTCCTGTTTCTGCATGCAAGCAACTCTCTCTGCCTTGGGAAGATGCGAAGCACATGGGAAAGAGAGATGGGATTACTGCAGGCACACATGCGGTGCAAAGGGATGGAGGGCCCGGTTGGAAAGAGCAGCGAAAAAAATGCCAATGAGCAGAGCATTGCGGGGAAAACGAAATTTTCTTAGACGCAGACAAAAAAGGACCGGAGGGAGTACTACTAGGAGTACTAGTGCGGTGAGATGGTTTCTCGAAGAAGACGATGGAGAAGTGGAGTTAGCGAAGAGTGAAATGATGGTTTCTTCGCCCGTGCTTTTGTGATTTGATGCCTCACTGCTTTGTGATTTGTGATAGAAGGGACAGGGGAGTAGACTCTGTGCTCTATACTGTACTACATGCGTCCAAGCATGGGAGAAAGAGGAGAGATGTTGCATTTTTCTATTCCTTCAATCAATCAATCAGGGAGCTTCGGTTCCATCCTTTTGGCTTTGGCAACACCGTCCATAATGGTTCCCACGATGCCAAAAGTTATTGTCACATTTGGCTACACATTGTGGATGCCCTTAACCGTACCACTTGGTTTTGCTCCTGTGTGCTATCTATACAAATCTCAATTATAGTGATCTAAAAAATTATAAAATCAAGATTAGTAAAAAGGAGGTGATTTTGCGGCGCGGATGGCGGGGGAGGTTTCTTATTTGAGCAATGCTACATCCATGTAATGGTTTACATAAAGTTACAAACTGATGTGATGTGGGACTATTTGATTTGATTAAAGGAGAGGATTAGGCCCACCCCACCTGAAAATCAGGGGGGCATATATAGATTAGATGGAAAGTATACGTAGCAGCTACGTAGCCCTTTGTAAGTCTAGGATCAGGCTTCTTATTTTCGGAGGACGTTGTCCTCGCGGTTTGCTAACATGCGGTCCCACGTGTCAGTGCTTTACCAAGCTGATCCGCGTCCCACATGAGGCAGAACAACGACAGAAGCAACACGTGGTTAAGTTGAAGAAGATGAGGGAGAAGCGGATTCAACAACGAGTGAACTGATGGTTGCTTCGTCCCTCCAACTTAACTGTGGGAAAGGTGCAGCTTTGTGATTTGACGCCTCATTGCTCATTACTACGCCGGCGCCATGACTGGGGTGCTTCACCCCGGCTGCTCTGCACTGTATTCCGGTATGGCACGTGGACCCGGTAGCTTGATGTCCCACATGTCGGCGAAAGGGACTAGAAGATTTATGAAAGTGAGCGCTCCACTCTTACGACGGAGGAGTAGACGACACGACGGCCCAGTGAACTGTCACTTGTACTATATAGTACTATAGTTTTGCTATTTCGCACGATCCATCGATACAAACCCGATTAAACAGGAAAGGGCGGGATTTTTCCCGCGCGGTAGATGATACTGGCCATACATTTAAAAGGCAATTTTAATGTATGCAAACAGAATAATTATAAGCAACAATATGATAACTAGTAAAACTAAAAACACATATGATTTATTGTGTTAGAGTGTAGTAGTAGTGTTGTATTGCATAATTGTTAGATGTAACATGCAAGAACATGTAGAGATGTAGTTTTGGAGGGCCTACAGAGAGAAAAGCGTAATACGGTCACCGAACTTCAGAATAAGCTGATTACGGTCACTATATGCGTTTTGCGGTGATTATACGGTCACTTGCTCACAGTTCAGCATCGGATTGCACTCTGTTGACCGGCCAAATAGTCTGCGTGGCGCCATGTTGAGTGGTTAAATTGACCATCTTCCTTGTGGGTCCCACTTGTCAGTTCGCATAGGTAAAAGGTCAGATAAACACAAATTTACGCAGGCGCGACAAGGCTCCAACCCGTGCGCGGGAATCACCTGGTTGTGTATGTGTCTGTTAGGGCCTGATGTGTGCGCATGCACGTGTAGGTTGAGCACTTGAGCGTGAGAGTGTGTGTTGGTCATGTGGTGTACTGGTGTGTGCATGCATGTGTGCGTGCGTGCGTGTGAGTGTTGCGTGCGTGCGTGGCTGCGTGTGTACGTGTGAGTGTTGCGTGTATGCGTGTGTGCATGTGTTGCATGGATGCAGTTCATGTGCATGCGTGCGTGTGTGTATAATCACCACACCAGCTCCTGTGTGTTAAAACAGACGGCTCAGCATACCAATACAAGGCCACCTTGTCCGCTGTGCCTGCGGTCATGACTTCGAACCACCGTCCAAATATTTTTTGTCGTTTGTTTTCATTCTTACTAGCAAGATGCCCGTGCATTGCACATAACATCAAGATGCATTTGTATGACTTGTTTATCTTGTGAGAGAAAAGGATGAACGAGGGAAGGCCTTATTTGCAATGTGGAGAGGTGTGTGGGTACCTTTTTGCAAAATTTCCATAGTTTCTTTCCTATCCGTTAGATATAAATAGGACGACCTATATTGCAGGATGGCAGGCACACAATCATCACCAACTCTGTTTTTTATAAGAGTGTATTTTATGTATTTTATAAGAGTGTAGTTGTAGAGTAGATACAAGTCGACAGGTGGGCACGATGGTAGTGAGATAATGTGATGCAACACTAGAGGTGCCATGTGGAGCGTTTAACTAGTCAACTAGTTATGTCATGAGAAAATACAGAGTTGTATGGTGAGCCCGTGACTGTATAATAACCACTAAACGTAAATGGTGACCGTAATGAGTGGATTCTGAAGTCCAATGTACGTATCGTGCTTTCGCTTCAAATACAATGATCGTCATTGCATATATTGTGAGAGAAAGATGAAACATGCGTGAATTTTCTGGGGGCTTACTTTTAGAGGACCTGGAGATAGTTTTGTGTTCATACGTGAAAGGGGTGTGCAGGGGGGGGGGTATGCAATGGAGAGAGAGATGCTCTTAGTTTCTCTTTATTATGACTAACTTTGTATATAGTATAAAAATATACAAATTCATAGTGCGGAATAAATATCATTGTGGGCACCATGCAATGCAAATTAGCGTTCGTACTCCTCCATATAACTTTGTAATGTTGTATGTATGTAGAAACTCTAAAATAATTTTTTGGCCACACTTTATTCAAAAGGAATGTTGTATGCGAAATAAACGTGAAGAGAGGGATTTTTAGATCAATGGGGCATGTGATGTAACATGTGTGAATGTGTAGTTGATGCATTTGGCGGGGCCTAGAGAGGTATGTGTGTGTATTACGTATTTGAGAGAGGCATGGATAGAGGGGCCGACGAGGCGGGGGGGCGTGGGAGAGATAGCACGAGAAATGAGAGTGCTCTAGAGAGAGAGAGACGAATATGACGTCACGACAAGAGATTCCATTCCCTTGAGTGTGTATATGCAAGGGGGGAGGGAATAGAGGCACCAGGAGAAATTTTCCGTGTGTGTGGTGTTTGTGTTGGTATGTGTGGGTTTGAGAAGATAATGAGACGTGGGGGCAGAGGGTGTGTCACCGCGTGAGGTCCGGTGGGTCGAGGTGAGGCCCTTCATTCGGTTCCGTCCTGCGCCACATTGGTTGGCCCGTGACGCATTTAGGAAGACCCATGGATGACTAGTCGTACAAGACAAAGATAGCAGAATTGTGAAGGACTCTGTGTCCACTGACAAAGCCGGCTAGGATTTGTAACCCTAGGTTCTTGGACTAAGGTAACCCCTTTATCTCTGATATTACTATTCATCCAACCTAACTTTAAGGGGCATCCTACAGAATGCTCTGCTAGAATCATACTCGTCGATTAGGAAGAGAGGTGTGAGACAATGCGTGAGAGACATGCGTAAAGATAATGTGCGTACATGAGACACGTAGGCAGGTCCATGTATATAGAAAGGGTCGATGAGGATTGTGCATGTGTATGTTTGTGAGAGGAAGAGTGCTTGTGATAAAGGTTAGTGGAAACAGTTGTAAATGGTTACGAGAGGGAGGGAGGGTTATATCTAGAGCATGTGTGCGAGAAAGACACCTCGGGAGAGAGTGTGTGAGCATGTGTGAGAGACCACCGATAGAGAGTGAAACTACACGTAAAAGACTCCTCTACACATTGATTAAAGATATAAATTGTATCCAAATATTAGGATGGGATCATGATATTTGCAATTCGCGTAAGGAGCAATCATTGATCCATCAGACATCTAGATTCTATCGAATTTGAGCATGTCTATGTTATTATTCGACACAATTGATCCACATAGTTAGTATTTTGAACTCCAGACAATGTATCGCTTTAGCAATCGAATATAAACGTGAGTATAGTTCATGTTGTGTGTGTAAAGCACATTATACATACGAAAGTTACACAATGGACATTATAAATAGCTACCTATGAACTAGCATACATTTGAATTCAACTTAAGGTGGTTTAAAAAATCGAATTCAACATGAAGTCCATTGAATTATTTGAATTTGATATCATGGCATTTGTAAACCATACCTAAATTATGGGGGCATCAATCTTTGCTCTGATTTTGTACATAATAGCATATGTAGTCGTGTACAAAATAGATTCAAATTTAGCTCCTCCATTCCAAAATAATCGTAGTTATAGGATTTTCAAGTGTCAAAATTTCAAAAAGAAGCGGATAATTTAATGAGGTTTTCAAACATACAAGGTCGAATATAACATTGTCTATTTAGCTCAATCCTAATAGTTCAAGAGTACTCTAAACGTGAATGCTTGTGTCTCAAAATTTCGAACGAAGCGCCAAAAGAGCCTCTACTCGCCCGAAACCGCGTGAGACCAATGTTTGGTAGTACAAGGAAATTACTTTTCGAATAATCTGACCCGTGAAACCTACCGGCCCGACGTCCAAAGGTCTAAACCAGGGTAGGTTTGTAGCTTCATCTAGATGCCATGCAACCGCATCCGAAAAACATTCATACACAATGGCCACCTAAGCACACATGCGCACGGCCGAAATCGCTCCCGCACACTATTTGGGACACCTGGGATTACCATCCTACCCCCGACCTACAGTAGGTCCGAAATTTAAGAGGGGGGCAAAGTTTGTACTTTCCCCAAATTTCAAACAAGCATGTCCCATCTTCTGTTCAAAAAAGCCAAAAACAAGCGCATCCCAGACCGAAACATGGTTCCCCCCACCCGTTTGATTCCCCATTCGTACTCCGTGGGCGCCAAAACTACCTATCCACCAGCCGCGAAACCCCGGCGTCCTCCGCCCGCCACCCCATCCCACCCATCAACCGCCGCCCTACTCCACGCGCCGGAGCCGATACCCCGACGTCGTCGTCCACCGCAACGCCCTCCACGACTAGTAGTTGAAGCCGAGGCTGAGCCGTCCGTACCCGAGCCAGTTCAACCACGCCGTCCTGCGCCTCACCGCTTCCACTCCAACTTCGCCACCCTCCACTGCACTGGAGCTGTTCCTGCTACGCCGTCCTTCGCCGCCTCGGATCTGCTTCCCCTCCGCCGACATACGACCACGGCAACACAGTCAACAATTTGGCCATGGGTTTGTCCAAGCCTGCACCCTCCAGAACATCGGTTTCCCCGGTAAAAAGAAGAAGATCGATGCGACATGTGGAGGTGACCACACCACAACCAAGAAAGGTACTCCTCTTTCCTTATTCATGCAAATTTTACATCTCTGCTTGCACAGTATTCATCCCACAGAAGACACTAGTTGACCGCTTCTTCTTGATACTAGATGTTCCTAGTAACTCACGATGCACAAGGTTTCTCCTCATATACTATTTCACCTTAGCTAGAGGTCCGTCGCCCCCTGAATTTCAATTTCTGGCCAGTTGATTCCCAATTAACGGAAGCATTCCCCGGCGTAACAGGCGCTAGTACGCCTATTACGCCGGGGAAGCAGCGCCTTGGTGTTTATCTTAGGGGCGTGTGCGGCCTAGAGCTACTGGCGCCCGATTTGGAGGTCGACCGGGATTAAAGGGATGGCCTGGGGGCGCTGCCAAGCACGGCGGTGGTGTGAGGTCGATGGGAGGGTGGGGCGACGGAGGCAGGGGTCTGGGCCGGTGGTCGCTGGCGGTTCGAGAAAATCGTCAACAGTGACTGGCGGGAGGTAGACGAAGGCCATGATACGTCTCCAACGTATCTATAATTTTTGATTGCTCCATGCTATATTATCTACTATTTTGGACTATATTGGGCTTTATTTTCCACTTTTATATTATTTTTGGGACTAAGCTATTTACCGGAGGCCCAGCCCAGAATTGTTTTTTTTGCCTATTTCAGTGTTTCGGAGAAACAGAATATCAAACCGAGTCCAAACGGAATGAAATCTTCGGAAACATGATTTTCTCATCAGATAAGATCCAGGGAGACTTGGACCCTCCGTCAAGAAAGCCACGAGGTGGTCACGAGGGTGGAGGGCGCGCCCCTGCCTCGTGGGCCCCTCGAAGCTCCACTGTCATACTCATTCCTCCTATATATACCTACGTACCCCCAAATGATCGGGGACGGAGCCAAAAACCTAATTCCACTGCCGCAACTTTCTGTATCCATGAGATCCCATCTTGGGGCCTGTTCGGGAGCTCCGCCGGAAGGGGAATCGATCACAGAGGGCTTCTACATCATCATCCAAGCCTCTCCGATGAAGTGTGAGTAGTTTACTTCAGACCTATGGGTCCATAGTTAGTAGCTACAAGGTTAGAAAAAGCGGTAGGCGTAAGCGAGGCGGTTGGCCTTCGCCTAGTGCCTAGGCGGTGCTTAAGCGCCCTAGGCGTGGCCTAGGCGGTAATATAGTTTTACTATCAGGGCATATTTGTGGATATGATATGCATGCCGATATTAATTTAGGGCATATAAATAAGTTAACTAGCAACTACTACCATTGGCATATGGCCCATTTGGCATATATATGAATGAAATATGGCATTGTTTGTCGCTTGGGGAGACAATTCTTTGCTTGCCCTGCCTAGACTTCCATTTATGCCCTAGGCGAGGTGTTTGGCCATTGCCTAGCGCCTAGGCGTGCCTAAGCGCCTCCTAGGCACTGCCTTTTCCAACAAAGAGTAGTTAGATGGCTTCTTCTCTCTTTTTGGATCTCAATACAATGTTCTCCCCCTCTCTTGTGGAGATCTATTCGATGTAATCTTCTTTTTGCAGTGTGTTTGTTGAGACCGATGAAATGTGGGTTTATGATCCAGTTTATCTATGAATAATATTTGAATCTTCTCTAAATTCGTTTATGTATGATTGATTATCTTTGCAAGTCTCTTCGACTTATCAGTTTGGTTTGGCCTACTAGATTGGTTATTCTTGCCATGGGAGAAGTGCTTAGCTTTGGGTTCGATCTTGCAGTGTCCTTTCCCAGTGACAGAAGGGGCAACAAGGCACGTATTGTATTGTTGCCATCGAGGATAACACGATCGTTTTTTTATCATATTGCATGGAACTATCCCTCTACATCATGTCATCTTGCTTAAGGTGTTACTCTGTTTTTAACTTAATACTCTAGATGCATGCTGGATAGCGGTCGATGAGTGGAGTAATAGTAGTAGATGCAGGCAGGAGTCGGTCTACTTGTCTCGGACGTGATGCCTATATACATGATCATACCTAGATATTCTCATAACTATGCTCAATTCTGTCAATTGCTCAACAGTAATTTGTTCACCCGCCGTAAAATACTTATGCTATTGAGAGAAGCCACTAGTGAAACCTATGGCCCCCGGGTATCTTTCTCATCATATCAATCTCCATCACTTTATTATTGCTTTGCTTTTACTTTGCCTTTTACTTTTTTACTTTGCATCTCTATACCAAAAATACCAAAAATATTATTTACATCTCTATCAGATCTCACTTTCGTAAGTCACCGTGAAGGGATTGACAACCCCTAAGTGTGTTGGTTGCGTTGAGCTATTGTTTTTGTGTAGGTACAAGGGACTCATGCGTAGCCTCCTACTGGATTGATACCTTGGTTCTCAAAAACTGAGGGAAATACTTACGTTACTTTTCTGCATCATCTTCTCCTCTTCGGGGAAATCCAACGCAGTGCTCAAGAGGTAGCAAGAAGAATTTCTGGCGCCGTTGCCGGGGAGTCTATGCAAAAGTCAACATACCAAGTACCCATCACAATCCCTATCTCCAGCATTACATTATTTGCCATTTGCCTCTCGTTTTCCTCTCCCCCACTTCACCCTTGCCGTTTTATTCGCCCTCTCTCTCTCTATCCTCCCTCTCTTTCTCTATTTGCCTCTTTTTGCCCGTTTGCCTTTTCCTTTCTTGCTTGTCATCATGGATAGTCTCATATATTCTCCGTTGTCTCCCGGGAATGAAGTTCTAAATTTTAATCAAAGGGAGGGAGAAAATCTAAAAGATGCTTGGTATAGAATTTGCAATGCTCAAAATAGATCTACCAGGAAGCAATCTACTTCAGTTCTTCTCCGCAATTTTTATGTAGGTGCTAGTCCTTGGTATAGATATATCCTTGATACCATTACCAGAGGGAATTTCTTGGGTAGCCATACTTTTGATTCTTATAATGCTATGATAGATTTATTTGGCTCACCACCTCTTTTGGTTAATGGAACTATGTTAACTTTGGAGCATGTTATGCAAAGACTTGAAATTATTGAAAATAAAGTTTCTACCATTGAATTAATTGAAAATCTAGATAAAAGATCCACAATCAAATTACCCAATATGGATCTAAGGTAGGAATGACTTTGAAAAATATTAAGGAAAAGGAACCCATAGTTAATGAGAAAATAAATCTAGATTCCACTAGAATCGATAAACTTGAGGGTATCATTACAAACATGGGAACCGCTTTTTCTTCCATAAAGAATACTCCAAGTCCTCCTACTAAATTGCCAAGCTTATGTATGTTCCTAAAAATAAGGGTGAATCCTCTAGTAAGGAAACTGCGGATCTTAAATCTATAAGTATTCATCCCAATCTTTTTGCTATCATTAAGGAACCAATTGCTACAAATGAATTTTTCGATCTTGTGCCTAAGAGTTTGATAATCACTATAAAGAAAGAAATTCCTAAAGGAAATAGATGCCTAATTGAAGAATTGCCTACCAAAGATGGCAATACCTAGATCTATTCTTGCTTGTTACGCCTAGCTAAGGGCGTTAAACGATAGCGCTTGTTGGGAGGCAACCCAATTTTATTTTTATTCCTTGATTTTTGCTCCTGTTTAGTAATAAATAATTTATCTAGCCTCTGTTTTGGTTGTGTTTTTTGTGTTTAATTAGTGTTTGTGCCAAGTAACCGTTGGAAAGACTTGGGGAAAGTCTTGTTGAACTTGCTGTAAAAAATAGAAACTTTAGTGCTCACGAGAACTTCTGTCATTTTTATTTGGAAAGTTCTATTTAGTTAATTATTTTTGCAGAGGTTCAATAGATAAATTCCTCACGTCCAGCAATTTATTTTAGAATTTTTGGGGTTCCAGATCTTGCGCTAGCTACAGATTACTACAGACTGTTCTGTTTTTGACAGATTCTGTTTTTCGTGTGTTGTTTGCTTATTTTGATGAATCTATGGCTAGTAAATAGTTTATAAACCATAGAGAATTTGTAATAAAGTAGGTTTAACACCAATATAAAGTACCTTGAAGTGGTCTTTTGTTTTCTTTCGCTAACGGAGCTCACGAGATTTTCTACTTTAAGTTTTGTGTTGTGAAGTTTTCAAGTGTTGGGTAAAGATTTGATGGATTATGGAACAAGGAGTGGAAAGAGACTAAGCTTTGGGATGCCCATGGCACCCCCAATATAATCTAAGGACACCTAAAAGCCAAAGCTTGGGGATGCCCCGGAAGGCATCCCCTCTTTCGTCTATTTCTATCGGTAACTTTACTTGGAGCTATATTTTTATTCACCACATGATATGTGTTTTGCTTGGAGCGTCTTTTATGATTTGAGTCTTTTCTTGTTAGTCTACCACAATCATCCTTTCTGCACACACCTTTTTAGAGAGCCATACATGATTTGGAATTTGATAGAATACTCTATGTGCTTCACTTATATCTTTTGAGCTTTATAATTTTGCTGTAGTGCTTCACTTATATCTTTTAGAGCACGGTGGTGGATTTGTTTTATAGAAACTATTGATCTCTCATGCTTCACTTAGATTATTTTGAGGGTCTTAATAGCATGGTAATTTGCTTAAAATCCTAATATGCTTGGTATGCAAGATTAATAATAAAACTTTCTTATGAGTGTGTTGAATACTAAGAAAAGTTTGATGCTTGATGATTGTTTTGAGATATGGAGGTAATAATATCAAAGTCATGCTAGTTGAGTAGTTGTGAAATTGAGAAATACTTGTGTTGGAGTTTGCAAGTCCCGTAGCATGAACGTATGGTAAACTTTATGCAACAAATTTGAAACATGAGGTGTTATTTGATTGTCTTCCTTATGAGTGGCGGTCGGGGACGAGCGATGGTCTTTTCCTACCAATCTATCCCTCTAGGAGCATGCGCGTATTTCTGAGGTTTTTGATGACTTGTAGATTTTTGCAATAAGTATGTGAGTTCTTTATGACTAATGTTGAGTCCATGGATTATACGCACTCTCACCCTTCCATCCTTGCTAGCCTCTTCGGTACCGTGCATTGCCCTTTCTCACATTGAGAGTTGGCGCAAACTTCGCCGGTGCATCCAAACCCCGTGATATGATACGATCTGTCACACATAAACCTCCTTATATCTTCCTCAAAACAGCCACCATACCTACCTATTATGGCATTTCCATAGCCATTCCAAGATATATTGCCATGCAACTTTCCATCATTCCGTTCATCATGACACATTCATCATTGTCATATTGCTTAGCATGATCATGTAGTTGACATAGTATTTGTGGCAAAGCCACCGTTCATAATTCTTTCATACATGTCACTCTTGATTCATTGCATATCCCGGTACACCGCCGGAGGCATTCATATAGAGTCATCTTTGTTCTAGTATTGTGTTGTAATCATTGAGTTGTAAATAAATAGAAGTGTGATGATCATCATTATTAGAGCATTGTCCCAAGTGAGGAATAAATAAATAAAAAAGAAAGAAAGAGAAAGGCCATAAAAAAGGAGAAGGCCCAAAAAAAGAGAAAGGCCATAAAAAAGAAAAGGCCAAAAAATGAGAGAAAAAGAGAGAAGGGACAATGTTACTATCCTTTTACCACACTTGTGCTTCAAAGTAGCACCATGATCTTCATAGTAGAGAGTCTCTCATGTTATCACTTTCATATACTAGTGGGAATTTTTCATTATAGAACTTGGCTTTTATATTCCAACAATGGGCCTCCTCAAGTGCCCAAGGTCTTCGTGAGCAAGAAAGTTGGATGCACACCCACTAGTTTCTTTTGTTGAGCTTTCATACATTTATAGCTCTAGCGCATCCGTTGCATGGCAATCCCTACCACTACAAAAAAATACACTTCCATGATGATACGTGTTTGCCACAGTAGGTCGCTTTTTTTTTCATGCATGTACATCCATGACAAATTTATGACAGAATCAAGATAGTCATACCTATGCTGTCGTAGAAGTGTTCCATGACATTACCAAAATTATCATCACGGAAGTGTCCACTTCCATAACGATAAATCGCGCGTCACAGAAGTGCTTTCGTCAAGGGTGACCGACACGTGGCATCCACCGTAACGGAACGCTGTTAAGCTATCGGGTCGGGTTTTGGATCCGATAACCCGTTAACAGCCCCGACCAATGGGAAATTTCCACGTGTAAAATTCTTAATGGCCGGACGAAACACGTGTCACCTCATCAGTGGGTCAGATAGGCGCCTATGATACGTCGACACGTGGCACGGCCTAGTAGAGGCCCATTCCTGTGTAAAGGCCGACCCGTTTGACTTGGTCAAAAGCTGGCGGGCCGGCCCATGGAAAGCCTGTTAACGACCTGTTCGAATATAGCCCATTTACAACCCGCTAACCCAAGGCCCGTTACGCCCTATCTGAATTAGGCCCAGTAGCGTCATCTGGGCCATCCAATATGATTCCAGCCCGTTTTCACTTCTAGCCCATGTATGGCCCATGACGTCTTTCGGCCCATATCAGGCCCTATGTAACTCTTGGCCTACTAACGGCCCGTGGTGAAACTGGCCCGTAATGAACAGTGTATCACTTTACACCCATTAACGGCCCGTGGTGAAACTGGCCCGTGATGAACAGTGTATCACTTTATACCCATTGACGGCTCATTATTCCGTTGGGCCGTTTCCAACCCATGTTGTCTTTCGGCCTTCCCAGAGCCCATTTAATCTTGGGCTCATTTCCAGCATTCGTTTACTTACGGCCCGTTACTGTCATTTTCTGCTTGTGGGCCAAATTCAGCCCGTGGTTACAGTTGGCCCGTTTGTGGTCCGTTAATTCGTTGGGCCGTTTTCATAGCGTCATCAAATACGGCCTATTAACGATGGCCCGTTATGGTCGGCCCATGAACGGACGATTCCAACTCTAGCCCGTTTACGGCCATAATGAGGCCTATTATTGGCCCATGTTTGGCCAATCGATCATACGACCCATATAAGGCCCATTGATGATACAGCCCATAGAAGGCCCATTGTTTCTACGGCCCGTAGAAGGCCCATTGTTTCTACGGCCCGTAGAAGGCCTACTGTTTCTACAGCCCGTAGAAGGCCCACTATTTCTACGGCCCATAGGAGGCCCAGTGTCACTACAGTAAATATTAGCCCATGGTTATTGTGGCCTAGTTTTTAAAAAATAGGTTATTGCAGCCACTAGCAAACCACGGAAAAAGAACTGCACTGACTACAAGCAAACAAATAAACAAAACAAGGAAATAAAGAAGCGAGCAACTTATGCTAGGCTATCACGACTATTACACATATTACATCCACTGGGCATCAAAGTTCGTCACCCGTGCAAATATAGGGAACACGCCAGCATATAAACGCCGTAGCAAAACAAGTCCAGAACTGAAACCACTTTAGAAGAGCTCAAGAAACAATATCCTGGGTACCCATAATGCTGGCAAGATGCTTAGCAAGCTTATTAACTTTCTCTTGTTTGGCGCTTAAATCCTCCAGCGCTTGCTGTTGCACAAGAAAGTACGCATCTGAATTCTGCAGGGACTTCCTCAGTCCTTCGGCTTCTTGCCGCAGCACAGCTGACTGATGCCTTTCAGCTTGTAGCTGAGACTGAAGAAGCCAAAGTGATTCAGGCATCGAGTTGGAAGAGCTCGTGCCAGTGGTACTGGCCAGTAACTCGAACACTACATCAACACAGGACTGTGGGGTTTTCTCGCTGTCTACAAGATCGTTTTTATCACCTTTCTTGGAGACTAACAGGGTTGTCTCACTATCTTGAACCTTATCTGCATTACTTTCTCTACCATTGCATAGTGGGGTGCTCTTCTCTAATATTCTGTTTGCATACTACAAGAGAAACAAGCAGACACACCGCAGGTTTAGCTTGTAGTATACGAAACTCATTTTGGTAAACCGGTTCAGTAGTAAGGTGGACATGATAACTACATGAAACAAACATATATCTATGTACTATGGTCACTGTATTGTCCATATCATTCTAGTTTATGTTCCCTAATCAAGATAGAGACACAATTCAACTCATATATTTTAAGACACAACAGCATAGACAGAATATAAGTGTGAGAAACTACACAGCATTGGTAGCACTTGTAATGTGCATCACATGAGAACATAACTGTTTATGCAACTTAAACTGAAATCAACATAGAGCAAGAAGTTAGAACAACAATCCAGTTAAAGAAATGGGTTTAAAACATACTTGTTGCGCCATTGGAGTTTCAATTGGATCCTTCAAATTCGAAAGTAGTTGGTATGAGTAAATATAGTGATGCAACAGCAAAGGAGTATGGACCATAGCTACGGAATCTGACCTGAGAACAGTTGCTCTTCTGCTTTAAACGTGGAGTTTGGGTTAGCTGTGGTGGTCTTCGTGCTTTGGGCACTGCAGTAGCTTTACAAACTGCTCGTGTGGGGGTACTCTGTGGTGGACATGGTGCTTTGTCAACTATAAGTGGGTTACTATCCGCTGGGGTTGCGGTTAGATGGGTTGTAGCTGGTTCTCTGCCCAGCGGTGTAAGTGTGCAATCTAGAAGAGTCTCGATTATGTGTGGTGGGGCTAGTTTGTGGGTCAGTACAACCATGGTTCTATCTTCATCAATGGGTAGCAATGTCTTTTGTGAAGAACGGGTTTTTGCTCCCTTAGATACTGCCATCACCCCCTCCAATTCAAATGGCTGATAAACAAGAAAAGAAATTGAACGTACAGACATTGTATGATAGACAGATGTGGTAATTCACATGTATGTTGTCTAACCAAACAGGACAGCATGACACAATTTCACATATATGATGCCTAACTAAATAGGATAGCATGACACAGTTTCAGATATATGATGGATAACTTAACAGGATATAATGGCATAATTCAACATATGATGAGTACCTAAACAGGATGACATGACAAAACTATATGATGTCTTTCTAAAATAGGTTGGGATAAAATAATTCACATACATGCTGTCTAAGTATACAGGATGGCATGATATAATTGACATAATTAATTCATATACTAAGCAACTGGCACTCACATGTATGATCTCTAAACTAAGCAGATAGAATTCAATAGTGTGCATATGATGTCTAAACTAAGCAATGCAAGACACCATATGCATCATATGAGAAATATAAATATTGCAACTTAGAGCATACACCTCAGGTGGGATATAGGACTGGTCATCTGTCTATGAATCCTCCCCCGAGGAGCTCCCTGTGACCATCGAGATATATGCTTCAACAGCTACCATTTCCTGCTCTGAAGACCTTGTTTTCACTCTAGATTTTTCCATAACCGGCTCAAATGGCTGATACACATGAAGAGTAGTTCAATATACACAGATTGTCGACAAATGGAATACGTAATGAAAAAAAAGATGGCATGAGATAATTCACATATATGATGCCTGGCTCCATGGCGGTGCATAATTCACATATATGATAACTGGCTAAAAAACATGGCATTGCATAATTCACATATTTGATATAGAAAGCAAACAGGAGGCATTCACACAAAGCATGTCTAATCTAAGCAGATGGCATGGCAATGCAAGATATGCAAGATATGAGCAATATAACCCAGCCAAGTTAGAGCATGCACCTCGGGGGGAGGGGAATACGACTGGTCATCTCTCTCTGAATCCTCCTCTGAGGAGCTATCTGTAACCAGCAAGAAATCTGCATCGACAGGTAGCACTGACTGCTCAGAAGACCTTGTTTTCACTCCAGATTTTCCAATGACCGACTCAAATGGCTGATGCACAGGAAGAGTAGATGAATGTATAAACATTGTTGACAAATGGAATACATTATGGAAAAAAATATGGCACGATACAATTCACATATACGATGACTGGCTAAACAGGATGGCATTGCATGATTCACGTATATGATGCCTGGCTAAAGAAGATGGCATTGCATAATTCCCATATACTCCCTCCGTTCCTAAATAATTGTCTTTTTAGAGATTTCAAATGGACTACCACATACGGATGTATAAAGACATATTTTAGAGTGTAGATTCACTCATTTTGTTCCGTATGTAGTCACTTGTTGAAATCTCTAAAAAGACAAATATTTAGGAATGGTGGGAGTATGATATAGAAACCAAGCAGGTGGCATTCACACAAAGCAAATCTAAACTAAGATGATGACATATAAGATGTATAATGTAAGCAATGCAAGGCGCCATGATATGACCAACATCAGCATGCCAGGTTAGAGCAAACACATCAGGTGGTAAACAGGCGTGGTCAGCTCCTTCTGAATCTCCATATGAACAGTTATCTTCCTCTGGAATACAATCTAGAAATGCAGGAGGGGGGGGGGGCACTTCGCCCACCATGGAGCGGCGTCTGCATGATATTATATTCGCACACAACGGTCTTCTCTTTTTCTCTACATGTTCAGTATGATTGTTTACAATATCTGACATGCATAATAATAAAATAGTTAGATTTTGTAAGGCCTAAGGGGTGCATGCAAAAATCAAGACTGATGGTAGCAAACGAGTGGATGGATCCAAAACTAATGATACCAGGTAGATTATAGCTTCAGTTTAAAAAGATAGACAATGGATCATCTATTGTTTGTTGCCCACCCAACATGAACCACATAGAAGACCCCAGATGAACCAGATAGTAGATAGATACTATTCGTTGCTGGCTTGATATGAGACCCATGGGCAATTCAAAACTCAAGATTGAACGATAAAGTAGCAGGTAATAATAACCGATGTATAACGTAAGCAAACACGAAAGACTGCGACCTCTCTTCCGGAACTGTGTAGTCCTCAGGTTCATCTGCTCAGTCGGTGATGGTAATGCGGTTGGCATGGCTGCCGGCAACGGGGAAGATGATCTGAGGCGGCGAAAGGAAGTCTGCAGGGGGGATCTCTGCTGCAGTGAACGCTTCTGTCGATGGTGCACCTTAGGTGGGGTGGATGACGGCACGGCAGGAGCAGGACAGAACACAGAGTTTTCTTTGACGCCTATCTGAAAATGAAGTAAATCTGTAAGGTTCCTTAGAATTGGAGGATTCTATAAATGCAGGGACAGGAAAAACATAGGAATAGGATAGGAATGCACGTGCAAAATAGAGCATTTGGAAACATAGGATTTCAGTCAACCTGTGTGTTTGGCTCACATGAATTGGAAGAACAGAGGAATGGAGAAACAAAGTGATGCGACGAGTGTACAACCTCTTTGGCATAGCCTTGTGGACCTCAGCATCATTGGGTTGGACGTGGAGGATGGTGATGATGCTGGTGTGACTGTCGGAGGCGAGGAAGAAGACCCGAGGCCTCTGGAAACGGCGCCGAGGGTACTGCTCCGCTGTGATGGATGGTTCCGTCGTTGGAGCAGCTCCGCTAAGGTGTACGGCGACGAGGCTGAAGCATGACAAGACAGACAACGTTAATCTGAAGTGGGACCCTAATATCATCTGCAATAGATGATGTAAAATACATCACCAAAAAGTGCTAGATGTAAAGCGCATCAGCCGCGCAACGACCGCTCCAAAAAATGCTGTAAGTACTGTTCACTCTAAACTTAACTGAAGAAAATGAACTTCACAGTCGAAACTGAATTTTACTGTCGAAACTGATTGAACTAGTAACAGAGCATTGCAATAGATGTTTAGGGCGTTCGAGCACTAGTAGCAGAGAAGCAGTGATCTAAATCAGCAGACGCTCGAGCAGGGAACGCACTAGCAGAGAGCAAGTCGTGCAGTACCATCGCGAGCGAGTGCTAAAGCAGCAACTCCTGTAGCTGCCGGAGGTCGTGCAGCAGCAGCAGCAGCGCAAGCGAGAGCAAGAGCAGAGTAGCGGCACGAACGAAAGCAGGAGCAGTGCTGCAGCGCGACCGACAGCAAGAACAGAGCCGCAGTGCGAGCGAGAGCCGGAGCAGCTGCAGCTAGTGCCGTTGTGGAAGTCGCCGCCGAGGAAGCAACGACATGGGGGAGATACGCCATGGATGATGTGGCTGGCGACGGCGCCGTCGATGGAGACACGCCATGTCTACTCGGTATCGAGCACCGGCAGCCCTGTGAGATCGAATAAAAGATAAAATGCAGCGGTGAGTGCAGAACCTCCTTGGTTGCACCGAGTTGGCCTCGGCTTGATCGGAGGAATTGGTGAGGGTGCTGCGGTTCCGGTGGGGCAGGTCAAGACGACGTTGTGGGGATTGAGGTGGCGCGATAGACGAAGCGAACATCGGGGTATCTCCTTGGAGGTGGAGGACGGGGCGGATGATCTGGCAGGACGACGAGATCGACAACGGATCCTCGTCCGGTGCGGTGGATGAGGGACGGCGAGCTGTTGCGGTGGACGACGTAGTCGGGGAAGAGTCTTCGGCTGGGTGGCGGTCGGGAGGCCGACAGAGGAGCGTGGGGTTTCGCGGGTTTTGGCGGCCTCGGTGTACGAATGGGGGGGCGAAGGGGGAGGGGGGAGCCAAGCTTAGGGACGCGCTTGTCCGAAATGTAGGGTAAGTTACCAGCGTACCCCCACCGGTTTTGACACCGCGACGTGGAGCTTCATTTCCGGCTGAGGGGTAGAAGGGGGATTTCGCGTGCCTAGGCTGCGGGAGCGATTTCGGATGAGGAGGGAGTTCTCGCGCACATCCAAATTTCGGGATAACAAGGCACGACGCGGGTTGAAGAAGCGGGAGTTTCAAAGCAGGTGAGACAAAAGATACTCGAGCTTGAAAATTTTGGGATAACAAGGTGCGGATTCCTTGTTCGGCAGAACAAACTTAACATGTAAAAAAAACAATTCATACAAGACACAAGAGAGTCATGTCCCCTTTTACTATATTGCTATAGATGCCATTGAAAAAACTACAAGAAAAATGTAAAAAAAATCGGGAGAACAAGATTACCCTGCACAGTACCAAATCGATTCGCACTTCCCTCAACAAGAACAAAAAACAAATCAATTCCCACCAAAGAAAGAGTAATGTCCCTTTTTATATGATTACAGATGCCATGATCTCGAATTTCAATTTTTGAATCGATGATATGTTGAATTCGAATATATCGTTAGGTGACCTTGCGGTTTATAATTGATGTAGTCGTACATTTTGATCTTCCATCATATATGAACATTTTACTCCACCATGTGAACATATATATTGTCGTCTACCATATGGACTAAATTTGAATAAATTTTCCTTATTTGAGTACGATTGTTGTCAAGTTATACAATAATTTAAATATTATCTTGATAACAAAAAACATACATATAGCAGTAATCATATTTCACTATGAACTATATGTACCATACGCTCTCCAATTCAAATATTTGTATCCATTTTATGTTGAATTCAAATCAAAGTACATTGGTCTAGGTAGAGAGATGTTTGGGATAATCTAAACCCTATTTTCATACGTATAATTTTTGGCTGAATTGGGACAAGTTTTCATATAAGCCTCTTGCAAAACCGGAGATTCTCTCAACAAGCCTCGTGGTTCCGAGAGGGAACGTGTCACCTTTGTGTGTGAAATGATATATGCTGCCTCCCCCTGCATTTATTTACAGAGGCAACATAGAACTATATGAGTGCCTTGTTAAATTTTGGAATTATTTCGGGTTCATTTGGCATTTTTATACATTAATTGAGTTTCTGGACTTTTAATGTGCATAATCTAAATATGAATTGCATACACATGCTCCGGTGCACCAAAGTGGGTTGAAAAATCACATGTGTGTCCTTGGTTGAATTTCTAGGTCCCATGGAAGAAATGAGAATGAAATTCAAACATCTAGGCGTCATGACTCGACCGAGAACATCGAGAAACTTTGATTTTAAATTCATGTAAATCCAAAACTCGCGTGGAAATCATGAAACTTGGCATGGTGTCATGTCATGGCACTAACATGTTGTGGTAAAAAAATGGGCCGATTTGGAAGCTCGTGGTTCTAAGAGGGAGCGTGCCACCTTTGCGTGTGAAACGATATACGCTGCTCCCCCTTTGAGTTTAACAAAGGCAACATAGAACTACATTAGTGCCCTGTTAAATTCTGGAATTATTCCGGGTTCGTTTGTCGTTTTTATACATTAATTGAGTTTCTGGTCATTTAATGTGCATAATTCAAATTTGAACTACAAGCACATGCTCTCGTGCACCAAAGTTGGTTGAAAAATTACATTTGTGTCCTCGGGTGAATTTCTAGGTCCCATGCAAGAAATGAGAATCAAATTCAAACATCTGGGCATCGTGGCTCGGCCAAGAACATTGAGAAACTTGGTTTTAAAATTCTTGTAAATCCAAAACACGTCTGAAAATCATGAAACTTGGCGTGGATGTCATGTCATGGTACTACCATGTTGTGGTAAAAAAATTGGCCGAATAGGAACAGATTTTGGTATAAGCTTCTTGCAAACCCAAGCTTCTCTCAAGAAGGCTCGTGGTTCTGAGAGGGAACATGCCACCTTTGAGTGCGAAACGATATACGTTGTCCCCCTTGAGTTTATTTACAAAGGCAACATAGAACTACATGAGTGCCCTGTTAAATTTTGGAATGATTCCGGCTTCCTTTGGCCTTATTTACACATTAATTGAGTTTTTGGTCATTTAATGTGCATAATTCAAATTTTAACTACAAGCACATGCTCCCGTGCACCAAAGTTGGTTGAAAAATCACATTTGTGTCCTCGGGTGAATTTCTAGGTCCCATGCGAAAAATGAGAATCAAATTCAAACATCTGGGCATTGTGGCTCGGTCGAGAACATTGAGAAACTTGGTTTTAAAATCATGAAACTTGGCATGGTGTCATGTGATGGTAGTACCATGCCGTGGTAAAAAAAATTAGCCGAATAGGAACAAATTTTGGTATAAGCTTCTTGCAAATCAGAGCTTCTCTCAAGAAGGCTCGTGGTTCTGGGAGGGAACATGTCACCTTCGTGTGCATAATTCAAATTTGAAATACAAGCACATGTTCCAGTGCACCAAAGTTGGTTGAAAAATCACATGTGTGTCCTCGGGTAAATTTCTAGGTTACATGCAAGAAATGGGAATGAAATTCAAAATTCTGGGCGTCGTGGCTGGGTTGGAAACATTGAGAAACTTAGTTTTTTAATTCCTGTAAATCCAAAACACGCATGAAAATAATGAAACTTGGCTTGGTGCCATGACATGGCACCAACATGCTGTGGTAAATTTGCAGTCCGATTTGCGAAGGCGCACACATTAACAATCAACAAAGTCATTTTGGAACAAGTGCTGTCACGTTACAATCGGAAACACAAGTATTGTTGAAACCGTGGGCGTTCTACTTACTAGTACCATTTACGTGCCGCCACGCGTCCCCATTTTTTATTAGCTAGGAGGTGCCGTGCAGGGTAGCTATTTGAGTAGTACGAGAGGAGTGCGATCAGACCCCTGCGCGTGCTTATCGGGAGGAGAGCCCTTTGACCTCCATCTGCCGTCCACCTCTCTCCCAAGGTCTCCATTAATGGCGCCCGAGCCTCTGTTTAATGGCGTGGCTATGTCTCACTCGACTGAGATTTAAGAGAGAAAAAAGAAAATCTGAAAGCACGGATCTTGATGTAAGATCCGACGGACCTATATAGCATCTACGGCGACTTATAGCAAGACTGATGAATATATAAGGACGATTAATTTTTTTTATCAAAGAAGGGCTTGTCCCTTCCAATTTTCATTACTGAAAACCACCACAATTCACAAGAAGTTCAGCACAACTCCAGCCTAACACGAAGGACTAAAAGCTACCAGATTGAAATCGCAACATCCCAAGAGGCCAACAAAGGCCAAACATCCGCGCTGGAACCCAACATTACAACCGACGACACAATCCACATCCTAAACCGATTATTACATCAAAAGAAACCAGGAAACTAAAGGAAGCCCAATAGCAACTAGAAGAACAACGACGCCAGGGTCGCCACAGCAAGAGTTTTCTTCATCCCAGCCTCGCAACATTGATCTTCCACAGAAAGATAAGGATGATTAATTGTCTTACATAATTAGAAAGATAATTCAAAAAGCCACATGAGGCTACACCTGAAATACACAAGGGCAAAAGAATAAGGAAGACAAGGATCTGGCTCACTGATCTCTACTTTCTTGATGCATTGCTGCAGGCCGCGGGAACTAGTCTCCGCGGTGAGCGGCGATGAGCTCTTTCGTTTCCTCAAGAAACTGCTTGAGAACATCCATGGATTCCTCTACTAGCCTTTGGCGCTCATTGCAGAGCATGTCATTCTCGTCCATAAGTTTCTTGACGATGACGCCGGTCCTCTTCAACAAGGCACTGGTCTCCTCCTGCTGGTCTGCACTTCAGACAATCTTCTCCCTCAGCAGGTCGCGCTCGGCCTAGAGCCTCTCATTGCCCTCCCTTAGTGCGCCGATAGCCTATTCAAACAAGGCTTTCATGTCATCCTGCGACCTGGCAAAACAGGATATCTGATCCATCTGGCCATGGACGATCGCATGCATGCGCCTGTAACAGTCGTCGCCTGCACGCGAGAAATTTTCCCAGGCCGCCGCGGCGCGGCGGGACATCTCTGCCGCATTCGTGGTGCCGCGGGACATCTCTGCTGCTTCCGCAGTGCGGTCGGACCAGCCTGCTGCATCGACGGCGCGGCAGGACCTCTGTGCTGCTACTTCCACGCGATGGGACATGTCGGCTGCTGTCGCAGCGAGGCGGGACATCTCTCGTGCTTCCGCTTCCATGCTCGCCTATCCCTGGTGGCAATCTCTCGACCCAGAACTCACGCTGGCCATCGCAGACGCAAGGGAAGGATGCTGAATGGCTTGTTTGTTTTTGTGGATGAGGAGTTGAGGAGGAATGCGCAGTCATCTTGGCATACTAGTATTTATAACCGAGTACTAATACACTCCTAAGTGGGAAACCGTTTAGGTTGTGATCGGTGTGAACAGGTTTGCAATTCAATATAGCGTGGAGTAATTTGGAATGTGACGAGACGCAAGCTCAAAATTTATTGACGGTTCAAGTTTCGAAGTGTGGCACTATTCCCGGATGGAGTACTTCTTTTTCTACTCTCTCCTTTCCGGTTTTATAGGGCTTATCTCAAAATTTTAGTTTTTCCATTTTATAAGGCTCAATTTGGTTGTTCCCCAACACATGTTCAGATTCCAAGGTACATTAAATCATTGCATGCAAGTATTAAGAGAGAATTGACCAATGCATGTACTTTATGCATGCATGCATTCCAATTAATGCATTGATAAACATAATTTTTTATCGCCACCAAAACCCACCATTTCTTAAGGTAAAGTAGACCAAGGTAATCCCTATATTAGCATATTACTAAGATAAACAGAAGGCACTGTAGAAACATTTAGGACATGAGCTTGTCAATCTGAATGTGGAGGGACACAAGCTTAGCCCCGGCCAGCAGCTTGGGCGGAACTGTCAAGAAGGTCAGCTCCTGCACGTCGACGTCGCCGGGATCCTTGCTGCTTGTCACCTCCATTTCCACCTTGACGGCATCGGTCGTGCCTTTGGGCTCCCCTGGCGGGCCGTTCGCCCACAGCTTGGCCACGTAGTGCGGCAGTGGGGACTCCCCCGCTCTGATGCAGACGACCGACACGACGATAGGCGCGCCGATGTCAAGCACGCCGCCGCCAAGAAAAATGCACGGCGGTCCTCCTCCGCGAACAGCAAGAGCCATGGCTCCGACAGTGGCACTTGCAGCTGGAGCACCTTGCCGTACTAGATCCTGTGCACGAGCATGGGATGCGCGGTGCTGATGTGGTGGTAGAGCACCGGCGGCGGGCCTTCGTAGCCGTAGACGGGCATGGGGCATTTGCAGGGCACGAGCGGACACACGCTCTGGTGATCGGCGAGCTTGTGGTAAGTGACGTAGAACCCACAGCCTTCATGCGGGCACTCCACCCTCACCGACGAAAGGACGGAGTCCACCTCCGTGTTCCGCATGTCGAAGCCACCGCCGCGCTCGCACTTCTGGCATTGCCGCTGGTTCCTGGGGAGCTCAACGCGGCAGTCCGCGCAGGCCAGGTGCCCTCCCTTACACTGCAGAAATTAATCGAACAACACATCAATCAAGAAACCTGCACCTTGCTCAATCAGCCGAACGGACGAGGTGTATTCGAACCTCATACACTGGAGGCGTCAAGGGGCGGAGGCACAAGGGGCAGTGGAGCATGGTGAGGTCCATCGAGACCTTAGAGAGCTCCATCGTCGGGTCGTTCGGTCTGCATGATCTCGCCCTCCTCGTGCACAACCATCTCTCGACTTGGGCCGGGGTACTACAAAGCTTTACTGTCACATATTTTATACTACTTCAAGGTGCATTAAATCAACACATGCAAGTATCAAAAGGAGAGTCACGGAATGCATGCATGCGTTGTAATTAATGCATCGGTAAACGCAAATTATTGAAATATATCGAGTGCAGTGCTTTGATGTGTCACGTCAACTCATACATCAACGAGAAGTTTGATTATCCTCTCCCTCCCCGACTTAACTGCACCTGCCTTTGGCTGTATGATAGGTTGGCCACACACCTGTCGGGCCCACCTGTCATACACGCAAAGGCAGGAACGTCCCTCCCTCGCCCATGAGCGTGGTGGCTGGCAAGACTAGGAGAAGCTTTCGCTACACGCTCTCCCTCCCGCACGCGGTGGACACGCAGTAGTTCAATCGGTGTCAGATGGCCAAAAGCATACTGTAGTACTCCTCCAGTGCAGTAGTACTCCATCATTGTTCGATTTCTCGAAGAGGCGAAGAGCCAAGCGCAGCCCAGACACTCGTTATATACCTCATCATTCTTTGCTCCTTCTTACTACTCCGACATGTGGGAGAGCCAGCATCCGGGTCGGCGTGTCATGCACCAGATTAGAGCGCGGAACGGAAGGGGGGCATCACCCCGGTCGGAGCGCCAGTAATTCATGACTATAGTGAGTGGTCATATCACAAGTCTTTCCAGCAGTAACGCGCCGTCAAATCGCACAGCCCCACTCGCTCAACCTCCTCGCCTCTCTGTCAAACCGCCTACCCAAAAACTGCCACACGTACTGCCTAGGAAAAGCCCCGCCCTCAACTTTTAACTATGCGAAAATAGTTCGAGCTTGTTCGTTCTATATAAATACAGTAAGTACTGTATGTTTATTCACCCGTGGGGTTGTCCAATGAATGGAGGGGCGGGCAGCACAAGTGAACAATACTGTAGTACTACTAGTAGTAGTAAGTAGGAGTCGTACAGTAGTCACCTTAAATAGAGAGTTTCTTTTCTTTAATGCCACGTACACAAATTGAAACGCTTGTTATGGAGAGAAAAAAGATAATCACTCCACTATATATGGACGCAGGGGCCTGAGCGATTGCTTTACTAGGGTTGCTCTCTTCATTCTCTCATCCTCTCCAGATATAAACAAGATAGCGGTAGCGACATTTTCTCTCTGCTCACCGCTGGTCACATATCCGACCGGATCCCTTCGGCCGGTGTGTGTAGAGGACTAAAAGGTGCATGGTTCACGCGGTCATCGCCGCCGAGGGAGGAAACCCACAGCTGTCGGAGGGGCCCAATCCTCTGCCCGTGCCATTCTCTCCGACACAGCGCCGGCTTGGGAGGTCCTCCGACCCTTCTTCCTCCCTGCCGTATTGTCCGTAGATCCGACTTGCCGCCGCCGACATCCCGGCGACCCTCAGGTATAAGTTCTTCGAAAGCGGCCTTGCTCTACTGCCCCAGCTTCCCACGTGTATGCATGTGCATCTTTTTCTACTCCCATAAGCTCTTCCAAAGCCACCTAAATTTTTAGTATTATTAGAGGTAAAGCTACTTCATGCATTCGAATCTAGGGCTTTGTTCAAACAACGAAGAAAGGGGGGGGGAGTTGTAGCATGAATCTAGGACTTGATTCAAAGAGGAAATAATATGGTGAAAGTAGTAGAGACCGGATACCCAACTAGTCTCTTGGCTGAAAAGGGAAATAATGGGAAAACGCAGTACAAACTGGATAAGGAACAGATCTATTATTGGTTGAAAAAAGGATAGGAAGTGGTGGCTGGTGGACAAGTCAACAGAGTATGTCCAGGATTAGATTTGCTGCCATCACATAGTAAAAGGTCTCCAGGATTAGATTTGCTGCCCTCACATAGTAAAAGGTCTCAGGATTAGATTTGCTGCCCTCACATAGTAAAAGGTCTCAGGATTAGATTTGCTGCCCTCACATAGTAAAAGGTCTCCAGGATTAGATTTGCTGCCCTCACATAGTAAAATGTCTCCAGGATTAGATTTGCTGCCCTCACATAGTACAAGGTCTCCAGGATTAGGTTTGCTACCCTCACATAGCATGAACAAACTCGGCATCACCACTTTATGCCTCCTTGTAGGTACATTGTGCTGGTGCATCCACTGTCGCATGTCCTTATACCAACCTTTTGTTGTTGTTAATATAAGGGCGCATGTAAAATGAAGCGATCACACTGTTACCTTAGGGACATGTCTAACCAGTGTTATTGTTAATCTAATGCCTCCAGTGATAAGATGCAATTAAACTGTGTTACAAATGGCACTCCTGCTGTTTTCCCCAGTATGATAAGTAAGTTGCTCCTTTACGCTGCTGAGTGTCCTGGTGTCCCCACGGTCCCATGCCCTTAAACCAACTCTTTAGCTGCTGTTGATTTACTGTGTCTGGTAAACAAGCAATGCCACCATTAAAGTAATCCCATATTTGAGGAATCTCATTGTTGATCGTAATGCTTCTGGAAACATGAAGCATTGCTGACGTTTTAAAATTTCTACTATCCTTGCGTGATTGCCATAAACATAATTAAGATGCTTCTTTTCATTTTGTATATGTTTCGTATATTCTTATTAACCAGCAACTGTTTACTTTCTATATTTTTGTGCAGATAGGGATATCCATTTCACCTTGTTGCTATTGTGACCTTTTGGTGAACTGCACAAAACACTTTGTTTTGGAATGAGTGTCTTGTGCAGTTCAACTAAAATGTCACGTGGGCAACATCTCTCAATTTTGGTGGAACTGCACAAAATGGTGATTGGAGTTTCCAAAATCTCCGTCTAGTTCTGCTGGTAATCTCGTGCAACATTTTATTAGCCTTTGCAAGATGAGCCATCACTTTCACCACAATGGCACTTTATTTTAGTGGAACTGCACAAAAGGATAACAAAATTATAGTTGCACCTTACATGAGCCGAACAACCAACCTTAATAGTGCAACTACTAAAGAAGAACCTGCCAGCTCATGAGAGCAAGTACTTATTGCTAGCTGAATGATGCAATCTTTGCTTCATTTCATGTGAACTACAGAAAAAGGCGCATGAATTGAATCATGGAAGTCCAGGCAGGCTTCATCCGAGTGGAGCTGCATGTTGAGTAAAGGAGGCCACTATTAATGTGAAATCATGCTCTCCTGGTTTGTGCTATGCAAACAGGAATACTCAACTACAGATGTTGTGATGGTCAAGAGCATTCGCCAAGTTCTTCGATTGTATGACATGACTAGCGAAGATGGATTTAATCCCGATATTCACTTTATCAAAAGGCTCTAATGGGTTGGTTCTGAATCTTGCAAGCTGGGAATCAGTGAGATGTGTAGGCATCTTTGTTGTACTTATTATTTGAATCTTATTTGTTGGTTCTGAATCTTGCAAGCTGGGAATCAATGAGATGTGTAGGCATCTTTGTTGTACTTATTATTTGGATCTTATTTGTTGGTTCTGAATCTTGCAAGCTGGGAAACACGACATGATGATGCAGAGGACAACAACCATAACAAATAGTTCAAACTTGGTAGTATTATCTTTGTGAAAGTGCGACAAATGTGCTGATCGTGTGCGTCCTGAGAATAATAATTCTAATTGTTGTGCATGTTGATCCTGTGGCACTGATAGAACGAGCGAATGCATTGCTTGTTTTAAGTATAAATTTCTATTAGACCTAATTATATTTAAGTAAAGTGACCACTAACTCCTGTTATTACAGTACCAATACAGACCCGCTCGTGAACCGACATGTGGCCGAGGGTGCATGTTCTGCCGGGCGTGCAGCGGACGAGGGAGGGGTAGTAACTGTTGTCGCCTGTACACACTCAGCTTACTGTTGAATCCAGTTCCCCAGGAGCTAAAAAACGAACTGCTGCTGCCGCCTACACACTCGTTCACTCGAAGAGACTCCAATGGTGATCCGAGGGGTGAGCCTGCCGAATATGGACTTCAGCAAGGAGTTCCCCTTTGAGTTCGCCGTTCAGTCCTATGGCTGCACCAAGTTGAATGTGATGTACACCAATGATACTGACTCGGTGAAGCTCTGCCTCGCCTCAGTCCTATGGCTGCACCAGGTTCTGGAGCATTCGCTCGTTTCATCGGCAGCGTGAACTGCACCTTCACTATGGTGGAGAGAAGGAAGAACGCGACAATTCGGCCATCTGGTGCAACAAGCTTGTCGACATCCAGAAGCAATACAAGATCATCAGCAATGGGCAGGAGAAGGACTCCGTGGTTGACCTCGTTGAGACCATCATCGACCCCTGATACGCCAACATGCAAGAAGATGACCTGAACACGTGGGAGGTACCTCTGAATCTAGCCTACATAACCTACGCGGCCAAGGACGCATACGCATGCTACGACATGTACAGGCAGATCTTGGACATGAGGGCGTGTCTGCTTCCCGTAACCGACGAGTACACAGACAGCCGCAACGTCATGATCAAGCGTGCCAGGAAGGTCTAGATGTTGTACTTTATCTATTTATAAGCACCTTTATCATCTGAGTGTTTCATGCATTAGCCTATGTGTCGTAATTATCTGTTTTGTCCGAAATATTTCTTTTAAGAACGCATTAACCTGATTGCTTCTTTAGTGGCTATTTTCTTATGTATGTAAACTAGTTCACTTGTCCGTAAAAAAACTAGTTCACTCGGCTGCTGTGCTTTGAATCTCCTTCCTCCCAACATATTCCCCTCCTCAGGTGGACCCAGCAGGTCTCTGAATTTTCTCCCACTTTCTTTTTTGATGTAAACTGCGTTTTCTCCCAGTACTTTCCCCTAGAACCAACTCAACTGTCCCACGTCTAGCCTAAAAAATAATAATACCCCACGTACTATTAACTCATCAAATTAAAATGATATTTCATTTCGTATGTTGAAAGTTCTTACAAAATAATAATAATAATTGTTTATATATAACTTGGCAAGTTAACTCCTAGTGATTGCGTACATAAGCTTGCAAAGATTTTACTGACGTGCAATCATGTGTTTATGTTTTTATAACATTTCTCCGTCTAGCCCAACATGATATTTTCACCCACCCAGCAAGTCCGGGATTTCGAGAAAAATGCAAATGGGATTTAAACGGGCTGCATAGATGCTACATCATTGTTTCACCCAGCCCACCAAATGGACTAACAAAACATTCCCCCCGCTGACAGGTCGGACCCACCAGCTATATCTTCGCATGCAAGGAAGTGCCTCCTTATTACGCGCAAAATAACGATGTCCATCCAACGACCGTAGTGCTTCTTCAACCTCTGGTCTTCTTGCTCCAGCCGCCCAAAGCAGCGCCGGTCGTGCCGCATGCTCATGCCTCCCATGGCCGGCTATGCTGCCGTGGAGGCCTCACCGCCCCTACTATTCCCAACGCTGGCCAGGCCCTGCGGCAACGGCAGCCTCACACCGCAGCCGAACCAGTGAACCCTCGTACTCCTCTCCGTGCGGGCTTCCACTGCCGCGTCGTCCCCTTCCTCGGCCTTGCCGTCGTCCACCGCCGTGGTGCTCTCCGCGCGGCGTGGTCAACGTGGTCAAGGAACAACTTCCATCGAAAGGGTACTGTACGTGGAGAGGATGACAGCTGGGTCCATGGCCACACCCCAGTTTTTTTGTGATTTGCCAAGCATGTCGCTTTGTGAGGCCTGTTGGGCTACAAATCTTTCAAGACGAGGAGAGCTTTCATTCGGCTGGCCGAGAAAATGGCCCATCAGTAATGAGAAATGGGCTGTACATTTTTAAAACACATCAAACCAGCAATTAGTTTCAAATATCTTTTTTTTTCATTTCGAGATTTTAAATTACATTAATTTTTATGCGTGGAGAATTTGTTGGATTTTATATTGATATACATTTATTTTTAAAATCAGTTTGAATGTGAGTCGAAATTTCGGGATCAAAAACAGTTCGGACCGCACCGAAATATGCAAAATTTCGTATAGTTTTTTAACAGTGGCCACAATTTGGGCTATAATGCTAACAAAAAGAATATGGGCTCCAAAAAAACCTTAAGAATTAGCAAATGGGCTGAAAATTATTAGAAATAATGGCAGATGGGCTGTATGCTATTTTCCATAGATTTGAGGCTTTCCTAAAAAATGGTTGACACACAAGAAGTGACTGTTGGATGTACATCCAACGGCTGTCGTGCTTCTTCAATCTCTGCTCTTCCTGCTCCAGCTGCTCAAACAAGCGCCAGCGGGACTGCCTGCTCCCTCCTCCCCGCGGCCTGCTGTGCTGCCGCGCAGGCCTCACTGCCCCACCGTACTCCCATCGCTGGCCTAGCCATCCCTCTACTCACCCACACCTGCTGTTATTCTCCGGCGATGGCAGACGAACCAGTAAACCCTTGTACAGTCGTACTCCCCTCCGCGTGGGAAACAAAAACAACGGCCGAGTCTTCCCTGCCTCCGTGTCATTCCCTTCCTAGGCCTCACCGTCGTCCACCGCCCTGGTGCTCTCGGTGTGGCGTGGTCAGCTTGGTCAACGACCGACATGCATCTGAAGTGGACTGTACGTGGAGAGGCTGACAGCTGCGTCCACGGCCGCATGCAAGGAAATGCCTCCTTATTACGCGCAAAATAATGATTTCCTCCACCTGACATCTGGGACCCACCGAAACGGCCTTTGTATTTCACGAAAAAAATGTTACCGCCGCTGACAGCTCGGACCCACCAGCTATATCTTCGCACGCAAGGAAGTGCCTCCTTATTACACAAAAAAATGAATACTCCCCCTGCTAGCTGGGACCCAGTATAGTGGGCCTACTAAGTTGACGGGGACGAAGGGCTTTGTCAACTTAGTCAATATGCACGATTCTAGCTCGACTGACCATACGATGTCCATCCAACAGCCGTAGTGCTTCTTCAACCTCTGGTCTTCTTGCTCCAGCCGCCCAAAGCAGTGCCGGTCGTGCCGCCTGCTCCTGCCTCCCGTGGCCGGCTGTGCTTCCGCGGAGGCCTCACCGCCCCCATACTACTCCCACCGCTGGCCAGGCCATCCCTCCACTCCACTCACCCACACCCCCTGTTATTCTGCGGCGGCGGCAGCGCAACCGAACCAGTGAACCCTCGTACTCCTCTCCGTGTGAGCATCCACTGCCGCGTCTTCCTCGGCTCCGCGTCGTCCCCTTCCTAGGCCTCACCGTCGTCCATCGCTGTGGTGCTGTCGGCGCGGCGTGGTAAATGTGGTCAACGACCAAATTCCATCGAAAGAATACTGTATGTGGAGAGGCTGACAGCTCGGTCCACGGCAGCCGCAAGGAAGTGCCTCCTTATTACGCGGAAAATAATTATTCCTCCACCTGACAGCAGGGACCCACCGGGCGCCCACCAGTATATCGCGAAAAAAACGGTTGCCCCTGACTGCTGGGACCTACCCGACGCCCAAAGCAGCGCCGTTCATGCCGCCTGCTCCTGCCTACCGTGGCCGGCTGTGCTGCCGCGGAGGCCTCACCGCCCCTACTATTCCCACCGCTGGCCAGGCCATGCGGCGACGGCAGCCTCACACCGCAGCCGAACGAGTGAACCCTCATACTCCTCTCCGCGTGGGCATCCACTGCCGCGTCTTCACCGGCTCCGCGTTGTCCCCTTCCTAGGCCTCGCCGTCATCCACCGCCCTGGTGCTCTCGGCGCGGCGTGGTCAACGTGGTCAAGGAACGACTTCCATTGGACGTGGACTATATGTGGAGAGGCTGACAGCTGGGTCCATGGTGGCAGCAAGGAAGTGCCTCCTTATTACGCGGAAAATAATGATTCCTCCACCTGACATCTGGGACCCACCAAAACGGCCTCTGTATTTCGCGAAAAAAACGTTACCGCCGCTGACAGCTCGGACCCACCAGCTATATCTTCGCACGCAAGGAAGTGCCTCCTTATTACGCACAAAAAAATGAATACTCCCCTGCTAGCTGGGACCCATCTTGGTGGGAGGCTGACTTGTGGGCCTACTAAGTTGACGGGGATGGAGGGCTTTGTCAACTTAGTCAATATGCACGTTTCTAGCTCCAGTGACTGTACGATGTCCATCCAACGGCTGTAGTGCTTCTTCAACCTCTGGTCTTCTTGCTCCAGCCGCCCAAAGCAGCGCCGGTCGTGCCGCCTGCTCCTGCCTCCCGTGGCCGGCTGTGCTGCCGCAGAGGCCTCACCGCCCCCTACTATTCCCACTGCTGGCCAGGCCCTGCGGCAAATACTTATGCTCTTGAGAGAAGCCACTAGTGAAACCTATGGCCCCCGAGTATCTTTCTCATCATATCAATCTCCATCACTTTATTATTTCTTTGCTTTTACTTTGCCTTTTACTTTGCATCTCTATACGAAAAATACCAAAAATATTATTTATCATCTCTATCAGATCTCACTTTCGTAAGTGACTGTGAAGGGATTGATAACCCCTAAGCACATTGGTTGCGTTGAGATATTGTTTTTGTGTAGGTACAAGGGACTCGTGCGTAGCCTCCTACTGGATTGATACCTTGGTTCTCAAAAACTGAGGGAAATACTTATGCTACTTTTCTGCATCATCCTCTCCTCTTCGGGGAAATCCAATGCAATGCTCAAGAGGTAGCAGGCCATCTGCCCGTTCCTTATAGATCGGACGGTTCATTAAAAAAATCGACTGACCTATTTATTTTCAGTCGACTGTTATCTTAGATATGACCACCTGTGGTGGTGTGCTGGAGAAGTACCTGCATTTCCTGTGCTCATATATTACAAAATCATACGGAGTAGAATCTAATTTTGTTTGCCATGCAATGTTGTAGAGCTATCATATGTCTCCTGTCATTTATTTTTCAGCCACCTGCTATCTGCTACTTTTACAGTGCACTAGTTCTGCACACACTTCACCCTTACTCTCACTATTGTGTTTTTATGCAAGGGTATTCCAGACTCTGCTGCCATGAGAGAAGCCAAAAATAAAAGAGAGAAGTCGCTCCAGCTTCGTATGCGGGTAGGCAAGACACGTTACAACGCTATAAAGGGTGCAGTGTCAGCAGATGGAGACGGTAAACGTAGCTCTGGAGTTGATGACCTCGCTCGCAATGAACGACCATCCAAGGTGCTTGCTTTAACTTCGCGGTGTCATATGTGGTTGCATGTTCCATATGGTGTCTAGCTTGTATTCGAAAGGCCGAGGTCGGTAAGATAAGGAAAGATATTTTTTTTACATGAACCACCATCCCATGAGCACCAGAAATCAAATAGCTAGTCAGGGCACTAGCCGAGCCAGTGACAAGCCCAGCAAAGATAGGCATCACCTGGAAGCCAACTAAAAAGCTGCGATGATGGCGAAGCAGCCCACCTCCCACCAGGCTCTCAGGTCCTAGATGATCATGCTCACCACTCCAGCCGGATGTCTAGCTTGTATTGCTTCCAATTTGGTTAAATTGCATCTACTTATCTTACACATTATACCTTTGAATATGACACACCTTTCTGTTTTTGGTACATACTAGTACATCTGTGTATTAACCATGTTCTTACATCAAACTAATGTTCTTGTGTATCCCTCATCAATCACTTATGATGAGGCAGGCATGCAAGGGGACTACTCCTCATTTAAAGAATGCAGCGTCAGCCTCCCGACATGATTCTCAAGAAATAGAAATGCTAGATGAAGATAGTGAGCGTAGCTCTGTAGTTGATTACAACATTTCCCCTACAGTAGCATCGCAGGTGGTTGCTCTAACTTGGCTGCGTGATATGTGGTTGCATGTTGCATATGGTGTCTAGATTGTAATTCTTCCAATCTGGTTAAACTGCATGTGCTAGTCTTCTTAGCTTATACATTATACCTGTTAATGTGACATGCCTTCCTGTATTTAGTACATCTGTCTATTAAGCATGTCCTTACATAAAACTATTGTTTTTTGTATCCCGCATCAATCGACATGACGAGACACCTTTAGTATATGCAGTGCGATATTAGTTGCATCTTTCGTATGATTTATAGCATGTGCTGCTTCTAATTTGTTGAAATTCCATTTATGATGGGACGCTTTTAACTTGGCAGAGTCATATTGGTTGCATCTTTCATGTGGTGTCTAGCTTGCATTGCTTCTTATTTGCTGGAATGGTTTCTGCTTAGTTTACACAAACAGTTGTGAACATGCCATGCCGTCCTGTTTTTCATACATATTCCATCCTGGTATCATGTGTTTACCTTACATCAAAGTAGTGATTGTCAGTATCATGCATGAATGAGTTCCGAAGAGAGAATTTTATTGCTTTTTCTTGTCGGTTTTACTTGACAATTCAAAATCAATAAAGCAGAAGGAAGTTAGCAAGGCAGCGGATAAAGGTGCTCCTTCCGAACGGAGGGCCTCTACAGTTTCTACTGCTCCACACCCCCAAGATGATTTCCAAGACAACACATGCATAGACACTCAACAAAGTTGTGTTTATGATGAGCACGTCTCCCCTAGTGCAGCATTACCGGTGCTCCCTCTAACTTGGCACTGTTATATGTGGTTGCATGTTATGTGTGATGTCTAGCTTGTATTGCTTCTAATTTTGTTGAATTCCATCTACTTACTTTACACATTATACTTGAATAAGACACGTGTTCCTGTTTCTAGAACATACAATATCTTTCTATCACACCATGTTCTTACATCAAATTACCACTGCTGTGTAACCTACAATAATCACTTATCATAAGACACGTTTGACTTTGAAGTGTGATATAGGTTACATCTCACATTCTTTTCTAGATTGTACTACTAATTTGTTGAAATGGCACTTATGACGAGACAGTTTTAACTTGGTAGAGTGATATTCGTTGCATCTTTCATATGATGTCTAGCTTTCATTGCTTCTAACTTGTTGAAATGCCTTCTCCTTAGTTTACACGTCATAAGCTGTGAATATGCAGTGCTCTGAATATGCAATGGCACTAATGACGAGAGACCTCTAACATGGTAGTGTGATGTTGTTTGCATCTTGCATATGATTTATTTCTTGTACTGCTTCACATTTGTTTAAATGCCATTTATGATGAGACATTGTTAACTTGGCAGAGCGATATTTGTAGCATCTTTCATATGGTGTCTACCTTCCATTGCATTGCTTCTAATTTGGTGAAATGTCTTCTTCTTAGTTTACACATCATAGTTCTGGTTATCTCTTCCGTCATGTTTTTCATACATATTACATCCTCCTATCATGTGGTTGTCTAACGTCAAAGTTCAGTTTGTCTGCATCACGCATCAATTTGTTCTGAAGAACTAAATTGTTATTCGTTTTTCTTGTCGGCTTGACTTAACATGGCACAGAGAAAGAGGAAGAAACACATAATGGCAGGGAATGAGAAGCGGATGAATCCTGCAGATTCTGCTGGTACTGATGGTGCAATAGAAGGTCAAAGTCCAGCGGAAAATTCTACAAACATGACATCCCATGCTACACGAGTTGCAAAAAAGCCAAACAGTAAGAAATAGCTGCCACCAAACAAGCAGAGACAACCCTAGTTCTTGCAACACCTACCACAGTACTACCAGCTGCACGACTTAGTCGTGCGTCAACAGAGCTAGCATCACGTTCCCAAGCTCCCTTGCCACCTGACACTACTTCCCAAGCACTCTTGACACAAGACGAGTTGGCAATATTAGATGAACCTTGTGAGCTTCAATAGCAAGAAGGTAGTTGCTGGAGTCAAGTTACAGTTGCATGCTTCTTTATATGTAGTCTCACAGTTTGATGTACACTAACACTTCCTATGTTCATTGTTGGACTAGCACCTAGGCGCAAGAGGAAACAAACATCAGGGATAATGCTTGATAGGTTTACTAAATCTAGAGGAGGAAGAATGGAGATCCATTTTGAGGCATGTTTAAAAAGGCCACGTGATGCTACAGAGTCAGCCAAGTTAGTATCCGAGGCAGCGGTTGCCGTTAGGTGTCATGTACATATCCTCCCAACATGGATTCAGTACAGGAATGACAAAGATGAAACCCAGTTCAACACCTTCCTCGACCATTTATCTGTAAGTATGGTTATGTATGGAAACTAGTAATATCGTCTTGCTCTGTCCCATACTTTCTAGGTTGCTGATAATGAGACTCCCATAATTTTCAACAGATGAAGTTCAAGTTGGATAGCCAAGATGATGCAACCAGACAAGCTTGCACCCATGTTTTCAAGTCTGCTCTGCGACAGTATCGGTATAACTTGAGGAAAACTCACTTTGAAGGCAAGGCTAACAGTGAACTTTCCCAAACATCTCCAGTGGAAAATATATCAGATGAAGACTGGAGGGGTCTTGTTAAACACTGGTTGATCCGAAGTATCAGGTACATTATATATATGTGATCAGATCACATGTTGAAGTCCTATTTACGCATGTGCCACACAAATCTATCTTCTTGTAGGTGAACTGTTCAAAGAACAAGGCCAACCGTACGAAAGTGAAATTCCAACAAATGACAGGATCTCGTAGCTATATTGCACACTGCGAGGCCCTTGTAATTAGCTGTTGTTTCACTCTTTTCGCTGTACCATATTATCAGATCTATATTGACTTGTTCGAAATGCAGAGGAAAGCCCGCAAGGACCAAAAAGTACCTGAACCAAATGTTGTGGAAATCTTCAAGGACTGTCACACCAGCAAGAAGAAGGGCATGACTACACCAGTCAAAGCCGCTGTTGTAAGTCCTTAATCCTCATGCCTTTTAACTACTACTTACTTTGACTTGTGCCTTGAACTGCATGGTTTGCAGCCAGTGTCTGTTACTCTTTTCAATTTTATACACAATTGTCTTAGAGTATCATTGCACCTTACAAGGTTTAAAAGAGAGGAGTGATGTTCCTTTGATCTTGACCCGTAATCTAGTTCCATGCTGTACTTGCCCACACAACGTTACAATTGCATGTTTGTCTGTTCTCAGTTGTTTTGTGATATGAATGATGTCATACTATGCTTACCGTATTATAAACTTCGTCTCTTTATCCTTAGCCCTCAATACAATGTGAAGAAATAGACAATACATTAGCGATGGTACATGGTCATATGTTTGGAACCTGGTTTTATTATGTACTTTGCAATGAAATACAACTAATATTTTACATGGGTTCACCAGAATAAGTTCTGTATATAGACCAAAGCTATTTTTTTGGTTTTGCTGCCTCCTTAATATCTTCTGTTCTGGCACTACTAATGTAAAACCTCAACTTTTCAGCGAGCTATGGTAAAAATGGTGGAACCGCCACCTTCTGAAGGTGGCGAGGCAACTATAACCGCAATGTCAGCTCTTGCTACAGTGGGTCAGTACCTGTCCACTAATAGTGCCAAAATCACGTTCCTGCATAATACTGGGTTGGTTGTTAAGGCAATATCGTCCAAACTGCCTAATGATCAAGAAGTGTAAGCTCAAAGCAATGTTGTATCTGCGCTCCAGACACAAGTCCATTCCCTAACAGAGACCCTTTGTGAACCAAGGAGAAACATTGCTCAATGTCATCAAGATATGCATGGTTTTGAAACCAGACTATCAGACATTTGCTATGTTGTTTAGGAGCCTAGGGGAAATGAAGGTGAGGGTTATGCTGCTCCATTGGACAATACAACATGAAAACATAACAGTCAGGTCAAATGAACTGAGCTTTTGAACTTCTGGTGGTGCATTTATCTGCCAGACTGCTAAGTTTTATGCCAACCTTCCTTTTGTTATATAGTTGTAATTTCTTTTGGTGCGATACAAAATTTATTCTTAACATGCGGCCACCGGCTGAAGAAAATAGCAAGCCATTTTTTATAGTGTAGGGTGTTCCCTATATTCGCACTGGTGGCGATCTTTGATGCCGAGTGGATGTAATCTGTGCAATCGCCTTAATAGCCTAGCGTTAGTTTCGGCCTTATTTATTTCCTAGTCTTCTTTTTCCCTGGTTTGCTAGTGGCCGCAACTACCATGGGCCATATACGGGCCGTAGGATCCATGGGTCTCCTACGGGCCGCCGATAAATGGGCCTGTAATCGGTGGGCCTCGGGCCGTCGAATAAATGGGTCTACATGGGCCGTAATCGGGCGTAATTGGTATCGGCCCAGCACGGTAATAGGCCGTTAATAGGCCGTAGGACAAGAAAGGCTTAATTCTGTCACAGGCATAACCGGTCGTTAATGGGCCAGAATATAGGACGGGCTGGAAATGGCGCAATGGGTTAACAGGCCAGAAACGGGCCGACTCTTGCCATGGGCCGAATTTGGCCCATTAGGGTAATAGGCCAGTTATGGGCCGACTCTTGCCACGGGCCGAATTTGGCCCATTAGGGGAATAGGCCAGTAATAGGCCGACTCTTGCCATGGGCCGAATTTGGACCATTAGGGAAATAGGCCAGTAATGGGCCGGAAGTAATCGAGGGCCGAAAAGGAGCCCAAGAACGTATGGGCCATCAATAGGCCGAAAGCTAACACGGGCTGGAAAGGGCCCATGTAAATCACGGGCCGTTAACGGGTATAAAGAAAATTACTGTTCATTATGGGCTAGAGTCACCGTGGGTCTGTAAAGGGCTGAAAGATACGAAGGCCTCATATGGGCCAAAAGACGTCGTGGGCCATACATGGGACGAAAGTGAAATGGGCTGGAGTTATATTCGATGGCCCACATGATGTTGTTGGGCCGATTTCCTTTAGGGCCTAACGGGCCATGAGTTAACGGGCCGGAAAATGGGCTATTTGCGAAGAGACCGTTAACAGGATTTTCATGGGCCAGCCCATTAACTTTTGACCAAGTCAAACGGGCTGGCTTTGTAAGCTAAATGGGCCAGTGGTGGGCCGGGCACATGTCGACATATCATAGGCGCCTATCTGACCCACTGACGAGCTGACACGTGTTTCGTCCAGCCAATAAGAATTTTACACATGGAAATTTCCCATTGGTCGGGGCTATTAACGGGTTATCGGATCAAAAACCCGACCCGATAGCTTAACGTCGTTCCGTTACGGTGGATGCCACGTGTCGGTCACCCTTGACGAAAGCACTTCTGTGAGGCGCGATTTATTGTCATGGAAGTGGACACTTCCGTGATGATAATTTTGGTAATGTCATGGAACACTTCTATGACAGCACAAGTATGACTATCTTGATTCTGTCATAAATTTGTCATGGATGTACATGCATGACAAAAAACGCGACCTACTGTGACAAAAATGTATCATCACAGAAGTGTATTTTTTTGTAGGGTAATCTGTGAGTCACGGGGACTCAGCAATCTCACACCCTCACGATCAAGACTATTTAAACTTATGGGTAGGAAAAGGTAGTGAGGTGGAGCTGCAGCAAGTACTAGCATATATGGTGGATAACTTACGCAAATGAGAGCGAGAAGAGGGGCAAAGCACGGTCATGAACTAAAAGTGATCAAGAAGTGATCCTGAAACTACTTATGTTCAAGCATAACACGGGACCATGTTCTCTTCCCGGACTCCGCCGAAAAGAGACGATCACGGCTACACACGCGGTTGATCCATTTTAATTAAGTTAAGTGTCAAGTTCTCTACAACCGCATATTAACAAATTCCCATCTACCCATAACCGCGGGCACGACTTTCGAAAGTTCAAAACCCTGCAGGGGTGTCCCAACATAGCCCATCACAAGCTCTCACGGTCAACGAAGGATATTCCTTCTCCCAGGACGACCTGATTAGACTCGGAATCCCAGTTACAAGACATTTCGACAATGGCAAAACAGGACCAGCAAAGCCGTCCGATGTGCCGACAAATCCCGATAGGAGTCGCACGTATCTCGTTCTTAGGGCACACCGGATGATCAAGACGTCGGGTTGGCATAGACTCTGGTAGCCTAGGGGGCGCCGGACATCGCTAAGGTTGGACCAACACTTAGAGAAGCACTGGCCCGGGGGGGGGGGTTAAAATAAAGATGAACCTTGAGTCCGCGAAACCCAAGGGAAAAAGGCTAGGTGGCAAAAGGTAAAACCAAGGTTGGGCTTGCTGGAGGAATTTTATTCAAGGCAAACTATCAAGGGGTTCCCATTATAACCCAACCGCGTAAGGAACGCAAAATCAAGGAACATAACACCGGTATGACGGAAACTAGGGCGGCAAGAGTGGAACAAAACACCAGGCATAAGGCCGAGCCTTCCACCCTTTACCAAGTATATAGGTGCATTAAAGTAAACATGATATAATAATGATATCCCAACAATAAACATGTTCCAACAAGGAACAAACTCCAATCTTCACCTACAACTAACAATGCTATAAGACGGGCTGAGCAAAGCGGTAACATAGCCAAACAACGGTTTGCTAGGACAAGGTGGGTTAGAGGCTTGGCATGGAAGTATGGGAGGCATGATAAAGCATGTGGTAGGTATTGCGGCATAGCAATAGAGCGAGCAACTAGCAAGCAAATATAGAAGTGATTTTGAGTGTATGGTCATCTTGCCTGCATAGTTCTCTGAGTTGACGTAAGCTTGATCCTCGTAAGCGTACTCAATGGGTTCCTCGATCACGTACTCGTCTCCGGGATCTACCCAAAGCAAGAACACAAGCAAAGGAAACCACAATCAACCACGGTGCAATGCACAAGCAACATGATGCAAAATATGGCATGATATGTGGGATGTGATATGCAATGCATATGCATGCTCCAGAAGGAAAAAATTGAACCAGGCCTCAACTTGGCAAACTAAGAGTGCCGCTGGAAAGATGAGTGGATTTCGGTCGAAATCGCTATAAATATCACAGGAATCGGATGCACAGTTTGCAAATGGCAAGCAAAACAATAATGGCATGATTCTGCGATTAACAACACGATGCCATATAAAATGCACCAAGAAACTAAGCTACTACACTCTAACATAGCAACAAAGCACATGGCAGTGATCTACTCAAGATGCTTGACAAAAGATGAACACTCAGCTATGGCTAAATCACACAAGAGCGGGTTCAAACAAGAATGGCAGAAGTGCAAAAGATAACAGCATCACAGACATCGTGAAAATAACATGTCAGGATTTAACATCAGGAAGCAATGTTTAGAGCAACAACATGATACAGGATCAGATCATAGCAACACAAGGCATGGCATGAAACTACTCAAAGCATATAACAAAAGTCCCTTACTGACCATAAGCCAAAAAGGATCAGAAGATATGATGGCACCCATGTAAACATAACAAGTTTCGTTAACAGATTCAGACTTTGCAGAAAAGTGGACATGGCAAAAACAGAGTTACGAAGGCATGTTTGCGAGCTCGATGCACTCAACACAAGGAATTGCATGACAAGCTAAGCATACTACCAGCAAGAATACATGTTCAAGAAGCTAACCATGGAAAGAACCATCTCATAGCATGCACGGGTCAACTACAAAAACCTTGGCAAAATTGATTAACACGTAACCAATCTGCCAGGAACATTTTATAGAAAAAGTAGAGCAAGATTGAGTCTTGCTAGGGTACTCCGTAAATGCAAAGAGGGACATGGATGGATAGAGCATAACCATATGCTCAAATATCCTTATTGAACAAACTCAAAAGAGGCATGGATCACTCTGTAGCAACATGAATACATGGCATAAAAATAACAACAGGGAAATGACTTAGTGAAATTCGAAGTCCCTGAAAACAGCAACATTAGGAGAGCTACTTTGCATGCATGTGCTAGTCACCACATTGATCACAAAAATACATGGCATACACCCCTGTAAAGATGGCATGGCATATCCCAAAACACATGTAGAGCTCAAGTCCATAGGAGGCACACAATAATCATGGAAAAAAATGACAAATGCTCATAATCTGCTAAGAATCAGGAACTAACATTATGAAGCACTCCTGCAACAGCATTTTAGGGATCAAGATTGACACAAACAAGCATGGTGCAATGTACCAAAATGAAGAGGACATTCTAACGAACAATTTGATATATGGCACGCCCAAAACGGAGCTATGGATGAGAAGTTATGGCATGTCGAACAGGGCATGAAAATATGAACATGAAAAATGACTTAGAGAAAAATAGACCTCTCCGGACAGATCTAGGGTTTGCACGGTTCTTGAGGATCGCCGGAGAACGAGGTGCGGCGGCCGGAGTTCATCGCCGTGGGGGAGGAAGAAGGGCGGCGAGGCTCTCCTGGTCCGGATCTCGCCGGATCCGGCCGGCGGCGAGCCGGAGAGGCGGCGGGGAAGGCGCAGGCGGAGGCGGAGGAGCGGCGGAGCAGTGGGGCGGCGACTTGTGGTGGTGCGCTGGCAAGGGCGGCGCGGCGGAAGAGCCTGGTGATACGTCTCCGTCGTATCTATAATTTTTGATTGTTCCATGCCAATATTATTCAATTTTCATATACTTTTTGGCAACTTTTTATATAATTTTTGGGACTACCATATTGATCCAGTGCCCAGTGCCAATTCCTGTCTGTTGCATGTTTTTGGTTTCGCGGAATATCCATATCAAATGGAGTCCAAACAGGATAAAAACGGACGGAGCTTATTTTTGGAAAATATGGAAAATTCAGAAGGAAAATCAACGCGAACCAGTGCCCGAGGTGGTCACGAGGCAGGGGGCGCCCCCCCTTAGGGCGGGCCCCCTATCCTCGTGAGCCCACTGTAAGGCGGTTGATGCTCTTCTTTTTCCGCAAGAAAGCTAATATTCGGAAAAAAATCACGGCGAAGGTTTCAGGCCAATCGGAGTTACGGATCTCCATATATACACGAAACAGTGAAACAGAGCCAGCGGGAACGCAGAACCAGAGAGAGACAGAGAGATAGATCCAATCTCGGAGGGGCTCTCGCCCCTCCCATGCCATGGGAGCCAAGGACCAGAGGGAAAACCCTTCTCCCATCTAGGGAGGAGGTCAAGGAAGAAGAAGAAGGGGGCCCCTCTCCCCCTTGCTTCTGGTGGCGCCAGAGCACTGCCGGGGCCATCACCATCACCGCCATCTTCGCCAACAACTTCACCGCCATCATCACCAACTCTTCCCCCCTCTATGCAGCGGTGTAACCTCTCTCTTACCCGCTGTAATCTCTACTTAAACATGGTGCTCAACGCTATATATTATTTCCCAATGATGTATGGCTATCCTATGATGTTTGGGTATATCTGTTTTGTCCTAATGGCTATTTGATGATCTGATTGGTTTGAGTTGTATGTTTTATTATTGGTGCTGTCCTATGGTGCTCTCCGTGTCGCGCAAGCGTGAGGGATTCCCGTTGTAGGGTTTACAATATGCTTATGATTTGCTTATGGTGGGTGGCCTGAGTGACAGAAGCACAGACCCGAGTAAGTAGGTTGTTTGCGTATGGGATAAAGGGGACTTGATACTTTAATGCTATGGTTGGGTTTTACCTTAATGAATCTTTAGTAGTTGCGGATGCTTGCTAGAGTTCCAATCATAAGTTCATATGATCCAAGTAGAGAAAGTATGTTAGCTTATGCCTCTCCCTCAAATAAAATTGCAATAATGATTACCGGTCTAGTTATCGATTGCCTAGGGACAAATAACTTTCTTGTTGACAAAAGCTCTCTACTAAACCTAACTTAGTTGTGTCTTTATCTAAACAACCCCTACTTTTTATTTACTTGCTCTTTATTATCTTGCATACCTATCCAACAACACCTACAAAGTACTTCTAGTTTCATACTTGTTCTAGGTAAAGTGAACATCAAGCGTGGGTAGAGTTGTATCGGTGGTCGATAGAACTTGAAGGAATATTTGTTCTGCCTTTAGCTCCTCGTTGGGTTCGACACTCTTACTTATCGAAAGAGGCTACAATTGATCCCCTATACTTGTGGGTTATCAAGACCTTTTTCTAGCGCCGTTGCCAAAGAGCAATAGCGTGGGGTGAATATTCTCGTGTGTGCTTGTTTGCTTTATCACTAAGTAATTTTTATTTGCTATTCTTAGTTGTTTTCTATCTTTAGTTATGGGTAGGAAACGCAAAATAACAAAAAAATTAGTTGTACCTACTGAACCAATGGTTGAAGAACCACTCAAAATCTGTCACACTACTAAAGCTTATTACTTGGATCATCTTCGATCCCTATGTGCTCATGCTGAAACCCCAACTAGCCTAGTTGAAGGCAAATCTTTAGATGAGCATGCTTGTTATGTGTGACACAGAATATCTCAAAAAGGGAAACTTTTACATCAAATTAATACTATGCAATGCTATTCTTGGAATTTATGCTATTATTATGATTTTACTTGTTGTTCTGAAAACCCTAAGAAACACCTTCCCTACCAATGTGAGTTTATTGATAATGGAATCTTATCTTCATATGCTAAGGGTGTTTATAATTACTGTGATGTTCAACAAATTGAAGAATTTGTTGCTTTTAAGGGTGCTTTTGAAATTGCTTCTTTGATTGAAAAGTATGATGCTACTCTTTACAAATCTGAAAATTTTGCCATACTTGAATATTGTTATGAGAATTATGCTTCTAATACCTATGTTAAACAATATATTGAGGAATACTCCGCTGTCCAAGAAGAGACTAATATTTTGCAGGAGTCTATGGAAGAAGAAATTGATGAAACGGTGAGCTCATTGGATGAAAAAGATGATGAGGAGAGCGAAGAACAAAACGAGGAAGAGCGGATTAGCTACCTGTGCCCACCTTCTAATGAGAGTAACTCTTCAACTCATACATTGTTTAATTTCCCTTCGTTCTTACCGAAGGATGATTGCTATGATGACTGTTATGATCCTATGATTCTTTTGAAATATCCCTTTTTGATGATGCTTTCTATGCTTGTGGCCAAGATGCCAATATAAATGATGCTTATGGAGATGAACTTGCTATAGTCCCTTATGTTAAACATGAAATTGTTACTATTGCACCCACGCACGATAGTCCTATTATCTTTTTGAATTCTCCAAACTACACTATATCGGAGAAGTTTGCCCTTATTAAGGATTATATTGATGGGTTGCCTCTTACTACCGCACATGATGATTTTAATAAATATAATATGCATATGCTTGCTGCTGCTACTTGCAATTATTATGAGAGAGGAACTATATCTCCACCTCTCTATGTTTCCCACATGACAAAATTGCAAAAAACTGTTTATACTATGCATTGGCCTTTACTATGTGTGCATGAATTGTTCTTTTATGACATGCCGATGCATAGGAAGAGAGTTAGACTTTGTAATTACATGATATATGTTGCTTTGTGCTCACTATCAAATTACAAATCATTGTTAATTAAAATTGGCTTTGATATACCTTGGGATCCGGGTGGATTCACTACTTGAGCACTATATGCCTAGCTTAATGGCTTTAAAGAAAGAGCTGCCAGGGAGACAACCCGGAAGTTTTAGAGAGTCATTTATTTTTGTTGAGTGCTTTCATATAGTTTAAAAACAACAAAAATAAAGAGGGGAACCCAAAACTTTTTCAAAAAGAAAAGCGAAAGTGAGAAAGACGAGCATTGTTGATGTGGGAGCTAGCCTTGAACTTTGTTCATGCTCACGGAAACTTTGTGAATCTTGATTACAGAAACTTTTCAATAAAAATAATTATCCCCTTGTACAATTCCATTGTATTATAAAAATAATGTGCCAAGGTTTTCCTTTAGGATGTTTACATTTGTTTGATGGTTTGTACGGTGCAGGACAGAAACTTTGGCTGTAGTGCGCGATTTTACATTTTTAGCTGGAACGTCAAATAGTTCTGTTTCTTTTTGAAGTGTCTTCCTATACAAATTGTTTATTTTTTCTAATTTTTGTATAATTTTTAAAGTATCATAAGTATGGTGAATGTTCGATTTTCTACAGACTGTTCTGCTTTAGACAGATTCTGTTTTTGATGCATAGTTTGCTTGTTTTGATGAAACTATCAATTCATATCAGTGGATTAAGCCATGAAAAAGTTATATTACATTAGACACAATGCAAAAAAAATATGAATTGGTTTTCAACAGTACTTAGAGTAGTGATTTGCTTTATTATACTAACGGATCTTACCGAGTTTTCTGTTGAAGTTTTATGTGGATGAAGTGTTCGATGATTGAGAAGGTCTCGATGTGAGAAGAAGGAAGAGAGGCAAGAGCTCAAGCTTGGGGATGCCCTAGGCACCCCAAGTAAATATTCAAGGAGACTCAAGCGTCTAAGCTTGGGGATGCTGGGGAGGAATCCCCTCTTTCTTCAACAAATATCAGTATGTTTTCGGATTCGTTTCGTTCATGCGATATGTGCAAGTCTTGGAGCATCTTTTGCATTTAGGTTTTTTACTTTTCTTTTATGCACCATGCTGGTATGAGATGGTCCTTGGTTGATTTATAGAATTCTCATTGCACTTCACTTATATCTTTTGAGTATGGCTTTATAGAATGCTTCATGTGCTTCACTTATATCATTTGAAGTTTGGATTGCCTGTTTCTTTTTACATAGACAACCGCTATTTGTAGAATGCTCTTTTGCTTCACTTATATTTGTTAGAGCACGGGCATATCTTTTGTATAAAGAATTAAACTCTCTTTCTTCACTTATATCTATTTAGAGAGATGACAGGAACTGGTCATTCACATGGTTAGTCATAAAATCCTACATAAAACTTGTAGATCACTGAATATGATATGTTTGATTCCTTGCAATAGTTTTGCGATATAAAGGTGGTGATATTAGAGTCATGCTAGTTGAGTAATTGTGAAATTTAGAAATACTTTTGTTGAGGTTTGGAAGTCCTGTAACATGCACGTATGGTGAACCGTTATGTAACGAAGTCGGAGCATGAGGTGTTTATTGATTGTCTTCCTTATGAGTGGCGGTCGGGGACGAGCGATGGTCTTTTCCTACCAATCTATCCCCTTAGGAGCATGCACGTAGTACTTTGTTTCGATGACTAATAGATTTTTGCAATAAGTATGTGAGTTCTTTATGACTAATATTGAGTCCATGGATTATACGCACTCTCACCCTTCCATCATTGCTAGCCTCTTCGGCACCGTGCATTGCCCTTTCTCACCTCGAGAGTTGGTGCAAACATCGCCGGTGCATCCAAACCCCGTGATATGATACACTCTGTCACACATAAACCTCCTTATATATTCCCCAAAACAGCCACCATACCTACCTATCATGGCATTTCCATAGCCATTCCGAGATATATTGCTTTGCATGATCGTAAGATAGCTATCATGGCAACTTCCATCATCATCATATACATGACTTGAGAGTTTATTGTCATATTGCTTTGCATGATCGTAAGATAGCTAGCATGATGTTTTCACGGCTTGTCCATTTTTTGATGTCATTGCTACTCTAGATCATTGCACATCCCGGTACACCGCCGGAGGCATTCATATAGAGTCATATCTTTGTTCTAGATATCGAGTTGTAATATTGAGTTATAAGTAAATAAAAGTGTGATGATCATCATTATTAGAGCATTGCCCCAGTGAGGAAAGGATGATAGAGACTATGATTCCCCCACAAGTCGGGATGAGACTCCGGACTTTACAAAAAAATAAAAGAGGCCAAAGAAGCCCAAATAAAAAAAAGAGGCCAAAGAAGCCCACCAAAAAAATAAAAATAAAAAAATAATAAAAGAATTGAGAGAAAAAGAGAGAAGGGGCAGTGCTACTATCCTTTTTCCACACTTGTGCTTCAAAGTAGCACCATGTTCTTCATATAGAGAGTCTCTTGAGTTATCACTTTCATATACTAGTGGGAATTTTCATTATAGAACTTGGCTTGTATATTCCGATGATGGGCTTCCTCAAATGCCCGAGGTCTTCATGAGCAAGCAAGTTGGATGCACACCCACTTAGTTTCCAGTTTGAGCTTTCATAAACTTATAGCTCTTAGTGCATCCGTTGCATGGCAATCCCTACTCCTCACATTGATATCTATTAATGGGCATCTCCATAGCCTGTTAATACGCCTAGTTGATGTGAGACTTTCTCCCTTTTTGTCTTCTCCACATAACCCCCACCATCATATTCTATTCCACCTATAGTGCTATGTCCATGGCTCACGCTCATGTATTGCATGAAAGTTGAAAAGGTTTGAGAAACGTCAAAGTATGAAACAATTTATTGGCTTGTTATCGGGGTTGTGCATGATATGAATGCTTTGTGTGGTGAAGATGGAGCATAGCCAGACTATATGATTTTGTAGGGATGAGTTTTCTTTGGCTATGTTATTTCAATAAGACATAATTGCTTGGTTGGTACGCTTGAAATATTATTGTCTTTATGTCAAAGGATAGATTATTGCTTTGAATCACTCGTGTCTTAATATTCATGCCATGATTAGACATATGGTCAAGATTATGCTAGGTAGCATTCCACATCAAAAATTACCTTTTTTATCATTTACCTACTCGAGGACAAGTAGGAATTAAACTTGGGGATGCTGATACGTCTCCATCGTATCTATAATTTTTGATTGTTCCATGCCAATAGTATTCAACTTTCATATACTTTTTGGCAACTTTTTATATTATTTTTGGGACTAACATATTGATCCGGTGCCCAGTGCCAGTTCCTGTCTGTTGCATGTTTTTGGTTTCGCAGATATCCATATCAAACAGAGTCCAAACGGGATAAAAACGGACAGAGCTTATTTTTGGAAAATATGGAAAATTCGGAAGGAAAATCAACGCGAACCAGTTCTCGAGGTGGTCACGAGGCAGGGGGGCACGCCCCTACCCTCGTGAGCCCACCGTAAGGCGGTTGATGCTCTTCTTTTGCCGTAAGAAATCTAATATTCGGAAAAAAATCACGGCGAAGGTTTCAGGCCAATCAGAGTTACGGATCTCCATATATACACGAAACGGTGAAACAGAGCCAGGGAGAATGCAGAACCAGAGAGAGACAGAGATATAGATCCAATCTCGGAGGGGCTCTCGCCCCTCCCACGCCATGGGAGCCAAGGACTAGAGGGGAAACCCTTCTCCCATCTAGGGAGGAGGTCAAGGAAGAAGAACAAGAAGGGGGGCCCTCTCCTCCTTGCTTCCGGTGGCGCTGGAGCGCTGCCAGGGCCATCACCATCACCGCCATCTTCACCAACAACTTCACCGCCATCATCACCAACTCTTCCCGCCTCTATGCAGCGGTGTAACCTCTCTCTTACCCACTGTAATCTCTACTTAAACATGGTGCTCAACGCTATATATTATTTCCCAATGATGTATGGCTATCCTATGATGTTTGAGTAGATCTGTTTTGTCCTAATGGCTATTTGATGATCGTGATGGTTTTGAGTTGTATGTTTTATTATTGGTGCTGTCCTATGGTGCTCTCCGTGTCGTGCAAGCCTGAGGGATTCCCGCTGTAGGGTTTGCAATATGCTTATGATTTGCTTATGGTGGGTGGCGTGAGTGACAGAAGCACAGACCCGAGTAAGTAGGTTGTTTGCGTATGGGATAAAGGGGACTTGATACTTTAATGCTATGGTTGGGTTTTACCTTAATGAATCTTTAGTAGTTGCAGATGCTTGCTAGAGTTCCAATCATAAGTGCATATGATCCAAGTAGAGAAAGTATGTTAGCTTATGCCTCTCCCTCAAATAAAATTGCAATAATGATTACCGGTCTAGTTATCGATTGCCTAGGGACAAATAACTTTCTTGTTGACAAAAGCTCTCTACTAAACCTAACTTAGTTGTGTATTTATCTAAACAGACCCTACTTTTTATTTACTTTCTCTTTATTATCTTGCATACCTATCCAACAGCACCTACAAAGTACTTCTAGTTTCATCAAGCGTGCGTACATTTGTATCGATGGTCGATAGAACTTGAAGGAATATTTATTCTGCCTTTAGCTCCTCATTGGGTTCGACACTCTTACTTATATAAAGAGGCTATAATTGATCCCCTATACTTGTGGGTTATCACCTGGCGGCGGCGAGCAGCGGGCGAGGCTCGGTCGGCGGGGCCGGCCCAGGGAGGCGGCTGGCGTCGGCGAGCGGCGTCCAGGCCGGGAGGGCCCCGCCTAGGCCCCAGCGGGCGGCGGCGCAGGTCAAGTGGGCGCGGCTACCCGGCGAATGGGAAACCGACACGTGGCGGTGGAGAGGGAGCGGACACGTCTGGACGATAGGGGAGAAACGTCCGGCGGCGGCGGGAGGAGCTAGACTAGGGTTTTGGACCCGAAATTTTGGAGGGGTGCACATATTTATAGGTAGAGGGAGCTAGGAGAGTCCAAATGGAGTGCGGTTTTCGACCACACGATCATGATCGAACAGTCGAGATGATGGAGGGGGTTTGGATGGGTTTTGTGCCACTCTGGAGGGGTGCTGGGCTGCAACACACACGAGGCCTTTACGGTTCCCCGGTTAAACGTTGGAGTATCAAACGAACTCCAAATGGCACGAAACTTCACAGGCGGTCTACCGGTGGTGTACCAAGGCCGCTTGGCAAATCTCGGTCCAATCCGAGAAAGTTTAACACCCGCACACGAAAAGAGGCAAAAGGGGGCGCCGGAGGACTAGGAGTGTCGGATCGCAAAACGGATAACGGGGAAAATGCTTGGATGCATGAGACGAACACATATGCAAATGAAATGCACATGATGACATGATATGAAATGCATGACATGGACAAAATGCAAAACGAAGACAAAACCCAACCACGAGGGAATATCATAACTTAGAGCCAAAAATGGCAAGAGTTGGAATACAAATATGGCAAGTTACATCCGGGGCGTTACAAGACTCCACCACTACAAAAGGATCTCGTCTCAAGATCTAGGACTGGAAAAAACTCCGGATATTCGGAACGGAGGTGGTCCTCACGTTCCCAGGTGGCTTCTCGGTCAGAATGATGTGACCACTTCACTTTCAGGAATTTGATAGACTTGTTGCGAGTCTTGCGCTCGGTTTCTTCAAGAATAGCAATGGGATGCTCATGATAAGACATGTCTTCTTGGAGATCAATCTCTTCGAAGTTGATGGTGCGGTCAGGAGTCTTGAAACACTTGCGAAGCTGTGACACGTGAAACACGTCGTGCATGTTTGCAAAGTTGGGTGGAAGCTCAAGTTGATAGGCGAGATCGCCTCTTTTGCCAATGATCTTGAAAGGACCCACGTATCTAGGGGCAAGCTTCCCTTTGATACCGAAGTGACAAGTACCTTTCATTGGAGAGACGCGGAGGTAGACATGGTCTCCGATCTCAAAAGCCAAGTCATGATGCTTGCTATCATAGTAACTCTTCTGGCGCAATTGCACGGCTTTGAGATTTTCACGAATGACTTTGCATATTTCTTCAGCCTCTGTGATCTAGTCATTGCCAAGAAGTTGGCGTTCACTAGCCTCTGACCAATTAAGAGGAGTACGACACTTTATGCCATAGAGAATCTTGAATGGGGCCTGGCCCGAACTCGCTTGGAAGCTGTTGTTGTAGGAGAACTCGGCATATGGAAGACAATCTTCCCACTTCATACCAAAAGAAATGACACAAGCCCTAAGCATATCTTTAAGAATTTGATTTACTCGCTCGACTTGTCCACTAGTTTGAGGATGAAAGGCTGTACTGAAGCGAATGTTGGTGCCCATAGCCTTCAGAAAGGAGTCCCAGAACTTAGAGGTAAAGATGCTTCCACGATCTGAAGATATCAACTGCGGAATGTCGTGCAAAGAGACAATCCTAGAGGTATATAGCTCTGCCAACTGAGCTGCTGTGATAGATTCTTTGTTAGGAAGAAAATGAGCAAGTTTAGTGAGCTTGTCAATGACAACAAAGATAGCATCATTGCCACGCTTGGAGTTGGGAAATCCAGTCACGAAGTCCATCTCAATATGGTCACACTTCCATTCTGGAATGGCAAGAGGTTGGAGGAGACTAGCTGGCCGTTGGTGTTCTGCTTTCACTCTTCTGCAGACATCACATTCATTCAGGAACTAAGCAATCTCGCGCTTCATTCGAGCCCACCAATACGACTGCTTGAGGTCATGGTACATCTTTGTACTTCCAGGATGAATAGATAGGAGTGAATTCTGAGCCTCGTTCATAATGACTTTACGGAGTTCACCCTTAGGAACAACAATGTGATCCTCGAAGAATAGAGTATCTTTGTCATCAAGGCGATAACACTTGTACTTGGGTTGGCTCTTGGAAATCCCAATCTTCACCTTCTGCACCATTGCATCAAGAAGTTGAGCCTCACGAATCTGATCTTCCAAAGTGGGAGAGACTTGGAGGTTGGCAAGGAATCCTTGAGGAACAACTTGGAGATTAAATTTGCGGAAAGCTTCACAAAGATCCAGTTGGAAGGGCTTGAGAATCAAACTGTTGCAGTAAGCCTTCCTGCTCAAAGTGTCAGCAATGACATTGGCCTTGCCTGGAGTATATTCAATACTCGGATTATACTCTTGAATCATCTCGACCCAACGAGTCTGCTTGGGGTTGAGGTTGGGCTGAGTGAAGATGTACTTGAGGCTCTTATGATCAGTGAAGATGTCCACTTTCCTTCCCAACAAGAGATGTCTCCATGTTAAAAGAGCATGGACAACTGCCTCCAACTCGAGTTCATGAGTGGGGTAGTTCTATTCGTTGGGCTTCAATTGGCGAGAGGTATAGGCCACAACTTTCTTCTCTTGCATTGACACAGCACCGAGACCTTGCAGGGAAGCATCACAGAAAACCTCGAATGGTTTGGATTCATCAGGAGGAGTCAAAACTGGAGCTGAGACTAACTTCTCTTTGAGGGTGTTGAAAGCGATGTCACATTCAGGCGTCCAAACATACTTCACATGCTTCTGGAGGAGGTTGGAAAGAGGCTTCGTGATCTTAGAGAAATTCTCAATGAATCTTCGACAATAGCTTGCGAGCCCAAGGAAGCTGCGGAGCTGCTTCACATTCTGAGGCGGTTTCCAATTCACAATTGCAGACACCTTCTCAGGATTAAGATCTATGCCCTTGGTGGAGATGATATGCCCAAGGTAGAGAACCTCATCAAGCCAAAACTTGCACTTTGAAAACTTCGCATAGAACTGATGTTCTCTAAGTTTGTCCAGCACCAATCTCAAATGCTTGGCATGATCCTCTTTGTTCCTGGAAAAGACCAAAATATCATCGAGATACACCAAGATGAAATCATTTGTGTAAGGGTTGATGATGAAGTTCATCATGCGAGAGAATGATGAAGGAGCATTTACAAGGCCGGAAGACATGACAGTGTATTCATAAGAACCATGGCTTGTTATGAATGCTGTCTTGGGGATATCTTGTTCACGAATGTGAATTTGATGATAGCCCATACAAACGTCAAGCTTGGAGAATACTTGAGCACCCTTGAGTTGTTCGAAAAGCTCATTGATGTTGGGAAGTGGGTACTTGTTCTTTATGGTCTTCTTGTTCAATGGACGGTAGTTGACACAAAGTCGGTCCGTGCCATCTTTCTTCTTGACAAAAAGAACACCACAACCCCATGGAGAAGAACTCGGTCGGATCAGACCCATACGCTCTTGTATATCGAGTTGTTTCTTTAGCTCCTTCAACACTTCTGGTCCAAGCTTGTAAGGGCGTTTGCAAATAGGTTCCGTGCCAGGCTCAAGATCGATGACGAAATCAACTGGCCGGTGAGGAGGCATTCCTGGAAGCTCTTCTGGAAAGACGTCTTGATATTCGCAAACGACTGAAATCTGAGAGATGGCATTCAACTCGCCCTTCTCATTGAGAGAAAACAGACGAATGGTATCATCACGAGTGACATAGATGATCACATCCTCAGACGAGTGTGTCAATGAATCTGCCTGGCAGCACAATCAAGTTGAGCCTTGTGCTTAGAAAGCCAGTCCATGCCGAGAATTAGATCAATATCCGAGTTACCAAGAACCATTGGAGAGGACAGAAATTTATAATCGCCCATCTTGATAGACACATCCGGAGCTATCATTTTGGTGTTCATGAACAAACCCGGAGAGGAAACCACTATCGGCTTAGGCAAATCGATAGTATGCAAATCGTGCATGGATGCAAAAGGCTTCGATATGAATGACGAAGATGCACCAGTATCAAAAAGAACTCTTGCAGGAATATCATTAACAGGAAGATTACCCATGATCACTTCTGAAGAGTCCTCTGCCTGAGCTGCATTCATCATGTTGACCTTTGCAGACTTGGGATTATGCTTGACCACTGCATTGCTGGCAGATCTCACAGGAGGAGGAGGAGGCAGAAGATGCCTCTGGTTGAAGTATTTGTTTGCATAGTGACCCTTCTTCTGACACTTGTTGCACGTAACCTCTGAGAGCGGCCGGTGATACGGAGCACTTGACCTTGGAGCATGAGATGAAGCTTTGTTATGAAAGCCTGGGTTGGGTGGGTGGGAAGATCCATTGCCACCTTTGCTCTTCTGCTGATAAGGCTAACGGAACAGAGGAGGAGGAGGCAACCAGTACTTTTGCTGCTTAGCTGCCACTTGAGTTGAAGAAGAAGGAGTTGCATCCCTGACTCTCTTCTTAGAAGCATCGCACTTGAGCTGAGTAGCCTCTTGCTTTAGTGCCATGTAGTAGAACTCATCACACTATTCGGCTCAAAAAGCACGAGAGCTAGTTGCAGATCTTCTCTGAGGCCACCTCTGAATTGATAAATCATGCTCTTCTCATCAGGGACGTCTTGTTTGGCGAAGCGAGCGAGTCTATGAAACATGATGTTGTATTGGTAAACAGACATACTGCCTTGCTTCAGATTGCGGAACTCCTCACGCTTACTCTCAACAACACTTTGAGGAATGTGGTGAGCTTTGAAGTCTTGGCAGAAATCATCCCAGGTAATCACACGACCTCCTCTGGAATCTTTGTATTGTTGACACCACTCAGTAGCTTGGTCTTTGAGTTCGAACGAAGCAAACTTGACAATGTGCTCATGCCTGATGTTGCTACACTCAAAATGTTTGCAGATATCCACGAGCCAATCGTCGGCGTCTGTGGCCTCGACACAGTTATTGAAGGACTTCAGCTGGTTTGTGAGGAACTGATTGAGGGTAGCAAACTGAGATTGATTGTTGCCATGGCCTTGATTTCCTTGGTTGTGCTCTTGCAAGATTTGCAAAAGCATCTGCGTGTTGGAGTTGGTGGCGGCCATCATAGCTTGCCATGCCTCCGGAGGTGAAGGTGGTGGCGGAGGTTCCGGATTCTGACGCGTTGGAGGAGCCATCCTGAAGAGGTTGACATCCGTTAGCATCTTGATAGACATATATTCAAGCTGAATCAAATGGATCAAAATTGCAACATATAGCCTTAACATTCGAACAAGAATGAACGAATGAATTCCAAATTAAATGATCACACTTCCATAAATTGAGAAGCCACTTAGATAAAAGGTAGATGAATAAAGAAACAAGGTACGGATATGAACAAATAATTGGTAAGGATTACCCAATCACAAACCAAATATCTGCGGGAAGAAATACTAGAGCTACATGAATTACCACCTATGAAACTCCCAAAACTTTCCGGTTATGCAATCAGGTGTTGGGGATACAGGGGAAGCATAATATCTCACCCAAAACTAGCAAATCCTACATCCAGCTGTATCCATCCTTCAACAGATAACCAAGAAACCTTCGAAAATCATTTACCTCAACTGTCGAAAAGCATCCGTTATACGAGTTATGGCAATACTCCCGAACTCCCGCCCCAGTACTGGGTGGCGTCGAGGTTATCTCACCAACAGCTGCATAAAAGAGATTTTCGATGTCGGCGAACTCAGGTATTCCAGAACTTCAACGATAAAATTGTGACGACAACACCTCGGAGCTCAACTCCCTGGGACACTGCCACAACCCCTAAATGTCAGGAGGCACCAAGAACAATGTTCTTGTCACAAATCCATCGGAATGATTCCAAGATACTCGTGTGATCCTAATTTTTTTTCGTGAAATTTGAGGAGAGAAGAGTCAAAACTCTACGTCAGGAGGCGTCACCAGAGCGACGAAGGGACTGAGGAGTAAAAAGAATCCTACTCTCCGATATATATAATCCTATAAGACTCAAAACATTTTTCTAGACTCAACAACGCCAGCGATTCGATCAAGCAGGGGGCTCCTAAGTCGGGGAAGGCTCTGATTACCAACTTGTAACACCCATGCTGCTGCTATATCTCCCACGTGTTGGAGCACGCCTTAGAGGCATAACCGCATAGTAGGCATGTCGCAAGAGGGGTAATCTTTACACATCCCATGTACTGAATAAGTTAGAGATAAAGAGTTGGCTTACAATCACCACTTCACACAATACATAAATATAGCATTACATCATCCAGAATACAATCAAGGTCCGACTACGGAACCAAAATAAAGACAACCCCAAATGCGATAGGATCCCCGATCACCCCAACTGGGCTCCACTACTGATCGTCTGGAAAGGAAACATAGTAATGTCCTGAATCCTCGTTGAAATCCCACTTGAGTTTGGTCGCATCCCCTGGAATGGCATCATCGACACCTGCATCTGGTTTTGGAAGTAATCTGTGAGTCACGGGGACTCAGCAATCTCACACCCTCGTGATCAAGACTGTTTAAGCTTATGGGTAGGAAAAGGTAGTGAGGTGGAGCTGCAACAAGCACTAGCATATATGGTGGCTAACTTACGCAAATGAGAGCGAGAAGAGGAGCAAAGCACGGTCGTGAACTAGAAGTGATCCTGAAACTACTTACGTTCAAGCATAACACGAGACCGTGTTCTCTTCCCGGACTCCGCCAAAAAGAGACCATCACGGCTACACACGCAGTTGATCCATTTTAATTAAGTTAAGTGTCAAGTTCTCTACAATCGGATATTAACAAATTCCCATCTGCCCATAACCACAGGCACGACTTTCGAAAGTTCACAACCCTATAGGGGTGTCCCAACTTAGCCCATCACAAGCTCTCACAGTCAACGAAGGATATTCCTTCTCCCAGGACGACCCGATTAGACTCGGAATCCCGGTTACAAGACATTTCGACAATGGTAAAACAAGACCAGCAAAGCCACCCGATGTGCCGACAAATCCTGATAGGAGTCACACGTATCTCATTCTCAGGGCACACTGGATGAGCAAGACGTCGGGTTGGCATAGACCCTGGTTGCCCAGGGGGCGCCGGACATCGCTCAGGTTGGACCAACACTTAGAGAAGCACTGGCCCGGGGGGTTTAAAATAAAGATGACCCTTGAGTCCGTGAAACCCAAGGGAAAAAGGCTAGGTGGAAAAAGGTAAAACCAAGGTTGGGCCTTGCTGGAGGAGTTTTATTCAAGGCGAATTGTCAAGGGGTTCCCATTATAACCCAACCGCGTAAGGAACGCAAAATCAAGGAACATAACACCGGTATGACGGAAACTAGGGCGGCAAGAGTGGAACAAAACACCAGGCATAGGGCCGAGCCTTCCACCCTTTACCAAGTATATAGGTGCATTAAAGTAAACAGGATATAACAATGATATCCCAACAATAAACATGTTCCAACAAGGAACAAACTCCAATCTTCACCTACAACTAACAACGCTATAAGAGGGGCTGAGCAAAGCGGGAACATAGCCAAACAACGGTTTGCTAGGACAAAGTGGGTTAGAGGCTTGACATGGCAATATGGGAGGCATGATAAAGCATGTGGTAGGTTTCACGGCATAGCAATAGAGGGAGCAACTAGCAAGCAAAGATAGAAGTGATTTCGAGAGTATGGTCATCTTGCCTGCACAGTTCTCCGAGTTGACGTAAGCTTGATCCTCGTAAGCATACTCAACGGGTTCCTCGATCACGTACTCGTCTCCCGGCTCTACCCAAAGCAATAACACAAGCAAAGGAAACCACAATCAACCACGGTGCAATGCACAAGCAACATGATGCAAAATATGGCGTGATATGCGGGATGTGATATGCAATGCATATGCATGCTCCAGAAGGAAAAGTTTGAACCAGACCTCAACTTGGCAAACCAAGAGTGCCGCTGGAAAGATGAGTGGATTTCGGTCAAAATCGATATAAAATCACTGGAATCGGATGCACGGTTTGCAAATGGCAAGCAAAACAATAATGGCACGATTCTGCGATTAACAACACAATGCCATATAAAATGCACCAAGACATTAAGCTACTGCACTCTAACATAGCAACAAAGCACATGGCAGTGATCTACTCAAGATGCTTGACAAAAGATGAACACTGAGCTAAGGCTAAATCACACAAGAGCAGGTTCAAACAAGCATGGCAAAAGTGCAAAAGATAACAACATCAAAGACTTAGTGAAAATAACATGTCAGGATTTAACATCAGGAAGCAATGTTTAGAGCAAGATAACAACATGCTACATGATTAGATCATAACAACACAAGGCATGGCATGAAACTACTCAAAGCATATAACAAAAGTCCCTTACTGACCATAAGCCAAAAAGGATCAGAAGATATGATGGCACCCATGTAAACATAGCAAGTTTCGTTAACAGATTCAGACTTTGCAGAAAAGTGGACATGGCAAAAACAGAGTTACAAAGGCATGTTTGCGAGCTCGATGCACTCAACACAAGGAATTGCATGACAAGCTAAGCATACTACCAGCAAGAATACATGTTCAAGAAGCTAACCATGGAAAGAACCATCTCATAGCATGCATGGGTCAACTACAAAAACCTTGGCAAAATTGATTAACACGTAACCAATCTGCCAGGAACATTTTATAGCAAAAGTAGAGCAAGATTGAGTCTTGCTAGGGTACTCCGTAAATGCAAAGAGGGACATGGATGGATAGAGCATAACCATATGCTCAAATATCCTTACTGAACAAACTCAAAAGAGGCATGGATCACTTTGTAGCAACATGAATACATGGCATAAAAATAACAACAGGGAAATGACTTAGTGAAATTCGAAGTCCCTGAAAACAGCAACATTACGAGAGCTACTTTGCATGCATGTGCTAGTCACCACATTGATCACAAAAATACATGGCATACACCCCTGTAAAGATGGCATGGCATAGCCCAAAACACATGTAGAGCTCAAGTCCATAGGAGGCACACAATAATCATGGCAAAAAATGACAAATGCTCATAATCTGCTAAGAATCAGGAACTAACATTATGATTTATGAAGCACTCTTGCAACAGAATGTTAGGCATCAAGATGGACTCAAACAAGCATGGTGCAATCGAACAAAATGAAGAGGACATCCTAACGAACAATTTGATATATGGCACGCCCAAAACGGAGCTACGGATGGGAAGTTATGGCATGTAGAACATGGCATGAAAATATGAACAGGAAAAATGACTTAGAGAAAAATAGACCTCTCCGGACAGATCTAGGGTTTGCACGGTTCTCGAGGATCGCCGAAGAACAAGGTGCGGCGGCCGGAGTTCGTCGCCGTGGGGGAGGAAGAAGGGAGGCGAGGCTCCCCCGGGCCAGATCTCGCCGGATCCGGCCGGCGGCGAGCCGGAGAGGCGGCGGGGAAGGCGCGGGCGGAGGCGGAGGAGCGGCGGAGCTGCGGGGCGGCGACACATGGTGGCGCGCCGGCGAGGGTAGCGCAACCGAGGAGCCTGGCAGCGGCGAGCAGCGTGCGAGGCTCGGGCAGCGGGGCCGGCGCGGGGAGATGGCTGGTGTCGGCGAGCGGCGTCCGGGTCGGGAGGGCCCCGCTTGGGCCCCGGCAGGCCGGCGCGGGCGGCGGCGCGGGTGAAGTGGGCGCGGCTACCCGGCAAATGGGAAACCGACATGTGGCGGTGGAGAGGGAGTGGACACGTCCGGCCGATGGGGGAAGAAACGTCCGGCGGTGGCGGCGGCGGGAGGAGCTAGACTAGGGTTTTGGACACGAAATTTCGGAGGGGTGCACATATTTATAGGTAGAGGGAGCTAGGAGAGTCCAAATGGAGTGCGGTGTTTGGCCACACGATCGTGACCGAACGGCCGAGAGGATGGAGGGGGTTTGGATGGGTTTTGGGCCACTTTCGAGGGGTGTTGTGCTGCAACACACACGAGGCCTTTACGGTTCCCCGGTTAACCGTTGGAGTATCAAACGAACTCCAAATGGCACGAAACTTGACAGGCGGTCTACCGTTGGTGTACCAAGGACGCTTAGAAAATCTCAGTCCAATCCGAGAATGTTTAACCCCCACACACGAAAAGAGGCAAAAGGGGGCGCCGGAGGACGTAGGAGTGTCGGATCACAAAACGGACAACGGGGAAAATGCTCGGATGCATAAGACGAACACATATGCAAATGAAATGCACATGATATGAAATGCATGACATGGAAGAAATGCAAAACAAAGACAAAACCCAACCACGAGGGAATATCATAACTTAGAGCCAAAAATGGCAAGAGTTGGAATACAAATATGGCAAGTTACATGTGGGGCGTTACATCCTACTAGGAGAAGAAGGAAGGAGAGGGGAAGGAGAAGAAAGGAGGGGGCGCCGCCCCTCCCCCTAGTCCAATTCGGACTAGGCCCATGGGGTGGGCGGCAGCCCTTGGCTGCTCCCTCTCTCTCCCTTAAGGCCCAATAAGGCCCATAACTTCCCCTGTGGTTCCGATAACCCTTCCGGCACTCTGATAAATACCCGACACACCTCGGAACCATTCCGGTGTCCGAATATAGTCATCCAATATATCAATCTTTATGTCTCGACCATTTAGAGACTCCTCATCATGTCTGTGATCTCATCCGGGACTCCGAACTACCTTTGGTACATCAAAGCACATAAACTCATAATACCGATCGTCATCGAACTTTAAGTGTGCGGACCCTACGGGTTCGAGAAATATGTAGACATGACCAAGTAACATCTCCGGTCAATAACCAATAGCGGAACCTGGATGCTCATATTGGTTCCTACATATTCTACGAAGATCTTTATCGGTCAAACCGCATAACAACATACGTTGTTCCCTTTGTCATCGGTATGTTACTTGCCCGAGATTTGATTGTCCGTATCATCATACCTAGTTCAATCTCATTACCGGCAAGTCTCTTTACTCGTTCCATAATGCACCAACCCACAACTAACTCATTAGTTATATTGCTTGCAAGGCTTATAGCACTAGTAGAAAACATGGCTATGGTCCAGGCCGGCTCAGCCCATTAGTCCCGGTTTAGTGTAGAAGCGGGAGCAATGTGGGCATTGGTCCCGATTCGTGAGCCCCGGGGGGTGGCCGGGCCAGTGGGCCATTGGTCCCGGTTCGTCTGGACCATTTGGTCCCGGTTGGTGGGAGGAACCGGGACCAAAGGCTCCCCTTTAGTCCCGGTTCATGCCACCAACCGGGACCAATGAGGTGCCTATATATACCCCCTCGCGCAAGAGCAGAGAACAGTGCTCTGTTTTTTCTGGCCGAGGGGGAGAGGGCTTTGTGGTGCTCTAGCTCACCTCCTATGCACATGAGGTGTTCGATGGAATGTCCGAGCCACACTACTTAAGCTTTCTCCTCTCGAAGCTCGACCTCCAAGCTCCATTTTCCTCGAGATTTGTCTAGATTTAGCGGTCCGTCATGCCCCGTCCCCGTCTTCACCGCCGTCGATCACCCGCGCCGATCTCATCACCGACACCACCATGGTGAGCCTCTTGTAATTATCTTCTTTCTGAAACGAAAAATATTCTTACTTGTATGTTTAGATAGATACTTGTATCATTTTCTTACATTTATTATTGCATCTTATATAGTGCGATGGTTTTGGTATCCGCCCCCGTCGGCCCTCGTCCTGTCTATGATTCGGATTTGGTATGTATATTATCTTTATAACTATTGGTTCATTTATTGTTTATGAAAATTATGCCGACCAACGTGACATAGATTTTATTTATCTAGGATGTATGTGAATCGGAAATGCCAACCGACCCTATTGTCGAGAGGTTAAATTTAGTTGAAGAATAAAACAATTTGTTGAAGGAAAAAATAAAAAAAATTGAGGAGGAGAAGATGATATTGGAGTTGCATGTTGCGGATGTCGTCGATGATCACAAGATCAAGATGGATGCAATGCGCTTGAAGATTAGAAAGATTAGAAAATATGCCATTCATACCGAGGCTTGGTATCATTATGCCGTTGGATCAATTGTTACCTTGGTTGCGATTATGATCGCATTTGTTTTCGCATTGAAATGTTTTACATAGTTTCAATGTATGGTTTAATTAATTAGATGCTCTGGAGAGCTATATGTTGTTAGATGAGAACTATGTATGCACTTTGGTTTTAATGTGATGATGAACTTCTATTAATTTGGACACTTAATTATATATAATGCACGCAGATGAACCGGCAATGGATGTACGGTGACAGACACACCCGCGAGTACATTAAGGGCATGCATGAGTTTCTCGATGCGGCTGAGGCAAACAAGCAGAATGGTTTTATGTGTTGTCCATGCACTGAATGTGGGAATACGAGGTCTTACTCTAACCGGAAAATCCTTCACTCCCACCTGCTTTACAAGGGTTTCATGCCACACTATAATGTTTGGACGAGGCACGAAGAAATAGGGGTTATGATGGAAGACGGCGGAGAAGAAGAGTACGATGACAACTATGTGCCCCCTGAATACGGTGATGCTGCAACGGGGGGAGCTGGTGAAGATCAAGAGGAACCAGACGATGTGCCCAATGATGCTGCAACGGGTGAAGCTGCTGAAGATCAAGAGGAACCAGACGATGTGCCCGATGATGATGATCTCCGCCGGGTCATTGTCGATGCAAGGACGCAATGCGAAAGTCAAAAGGAGAAGATAAAGTTCGGTTGCATGTTAGAGGATCACAAAAAAGGGTTATACCCCAATTGCGAAGATGGCAACACAAAGCTCGGTACCGTACTGGAATTGCTGCACTGGAAGGCAGAGAATGCTGTGGCTGACAAAGGATTTGAGAAGCTACTCAAAATATGGAAGAAGAAGCTTCCAAAGGATAACGAATTGCCCGACAGTACATACGCAACAAAGAAGGTCGTATGCCCTCTAGGATTGGAGGTGGAGAAGATACATGCATGCCCTAATGACTGCATCCTCTACCACGGTGCATACAAGGATCTGAACGCATGCCCGGTATGTGGTGCATTGCAGTATAAGATCAGACGAGATGACACTGGTGATGTTGACAGCGAGCCCCCCAGGAAGAGGGTTCCCCGTTAAACATTTTCAAAATCCTCAAAAACCTAATAGAAAAAAGTTACGGGGCTTTTAAGATCTAGAGTGGAAAAAATCGAAAAAAATTCAAACAGTGGGCAAACTGTGGTCAAACAATGGTCAAACTAATTATTCTAGAATATTAGTGTTACTAAATAATTATTTGAGTTATTTCAATTTTGGTCCAATCTGGTCAAACTGTGGTCAAACTGTGGTCAAACAATGGTCAAACTAATTATTCAAGAAATATTAGTGTTACTAAATAATTATTGTTTTTTAAAACAATAGTTTCAAACTCAAACAGTGAAATGTGTCACTTCATGCTCAAGCAAAATTCCTGAAGGTTAATAGGATTGACATCTTACTATTGTCAGGAAAACAACAAGTGCAGACTTGGAAACGAAGGAGAATAGAACCCGAAAGTTAAGCGTGCTCGGGCTGGAGTAGTGAGAGGGATGGGTGACCGTTCGGGAAGTTAGATGATTTGGAATGATGAGGGGTGATTAGAGGATAAATTGAGAAGTGATGAGGGGTGGTGATTACAGACTAGTGGTTAAAATAATTCAGAAGTTTGAAAACAAAAAAAATTTCAAAAAAAAAATTTCAAAAAAAAATCATAAAATTTCCTTTAGTCCCGGTTGGTGTTACCAACCGGTACTAAAGGTGGAGCTCACGTGGTCGCGCCCTTTAGTCCCGGTTCTGGATTGAACCGGGACTAAAGGGTCAGGGCATTAGTACCGACACTTTAGTCCCGGTTCAGGAACCGGGACTAAAGGCCCTTATGAACCGGGACTATAGGCCCTTTTTCTACCAGTGTTTCGGGGTTTATCGGTAACGTGCCGGGACCACCGGGAGGGTCCCGGGGGTCCACCAAGTGGGTCCACATGCTCCGGAGGCTTGCATGGGCCAAGGGTGGTGAGGGACCAGCCCCTAAGTGGGTTGGTGCGCCTCCCACAAGGCCCAAGGCGCAGCAAAGGAGGAGAGAGGGGAAACCCTAGGCTTAGATGGGCCTAAGGCCCATCCTAGGGGGCGCCCCCTCTCTCCCCCTCTTGGCCGCCTCCCCTTTCCCATCTAGGGTTGCCGCCCCCCTAGGGGTGGGAACCCTAGAGGGGGCGCACCCTCCTCCCTCTCCCCTATATATAGTGGGGCCTGGGGCTGCCCATAAAGGGTGATCTTATCTCTGCCTGTTGGTGCAGCCCTCCCTCTTGTTCTTATCTTCTTTCTGAAAGAAAAAATATTCTTACTTGTATGTTTACATAGATACTTGTATTATTTTCTTACTTTTATTTATTGCATCTTATATAGTGCGATGGTTTTGGTATCCGCCCCCGTCGGCCCTCGTCCTGTCTATGATTCGGATGTGGTTATATATTATCTTTATAACTATTGGTTCATTTATTGCCTATGAAAATTATGCCGACAAACGTGACATAGATTTTATTTATGTAGGATGTATGTGAATCGGAAATGCCAACCGACCCTATTGTCGAGAGGTTAAATTTAGTTGAAGAAGAAAACAATTTGTTGAAGGAAAAAATAAAAAAAATTGAGGAGGAGAAGATGATATTGGAGTTGCATGTTGCGGATGTCGTCGATGATCACAAGATCAAGATGGATGCAATGCGCTTGAAGATTAGAAAGATTAGAAAATATGCCATTCATACCGAGGCTTGGTATCATTATGCCGTTGGATCAATTGTTACCTTGGTTGCGATTATGATCGCATTTGTTTTCGCATTGAAATGTTTTACATAGTTTCAATGTATGGTTTAATTAATTAGATGCTCTGGAGAGCTATATGTTATTAGATGAGAACTATGTATGCACTTTGGTTTTAATGTGATGATGAACTTCTATTAATTTGGACACTTAATTATATATAATGCACGCAGATGAACCGGCAATGGATGTACGGTGACAGACACACCCGCGAGTACATTAAGGGCGTGCATGAGTTTCTCGATGCGGCTGAGGCAAACAAGCAGAATGGTTTTATGTGTTGTCCATGCACTGAATGTGGGAATACGAGGTCTTACTCTAACCAGAAAATCCTTCACTCCCACCTGCTTTACAAGGGTTTCATGCCACACTATAATGTTTGGACGAGGCACGGAGAAATAGGGGTTATGATGGAAGACGGCGAAGAAGAAGAGTACGATGACAACTATGTGCCCCCTGAATATGGTGATGCTGCAACGGGGGGAGCTGGTGAAGATCAAGAGGAACCAGACGATGTGCCCAATGATGCTGCCACGGGTGAAGCTGCTGAACATCAAGAGGAACCAGACGATGTTCTCGATGATGATGATCTCCGCCGGGTCATTGTCGATGCAAGGACGCAATGCATTAGTCAAAAGGAGAAGCTGAAGTTCGATCGCATGTTAGAGGATCACAAAAAAGGGTTATACCCCAATTGCGAAGATGGCAACACAAAGCTCGGTACCGTACTGGAATTGCTGCAGTGGAAGGCAGAGAATGCTGTGGCTGACAAAGGATTTGAGAAGCTACTGAAAATATTGAAGAAGAAGCTTCCAAAGGATAACGAATTGCCCGACAGTACATACGCAGCAAAGAAGGTCGTATGCCCTCTAGGATTGGAGGTGGAGAAGATACATGCATGCCCTAATGACTGCATCCTCTACCGTGGTGCATACAAGGATCTGAACGCATGCCCGGTATGCGGTGCATTGCGGTATAAGATCAGACGAGATGACCCTGGTGATGTTGACGGCGAGCCCCTCAAGAAGAGGGTTCCTGCGAAGGTGATGTGGTATGCTCCTATAATACCACGGTTGAAACGTCTGTTCAGAAACGAAGAGCATGCCAAGTTGATGCGATGGCACAGTGAGAACCGAAAGAAATATGGAAAGTTGAGAGCACCCGCTGACGGGTCGCAGTGGAGAAAAATCGAGAGAAAGTACTGGGATGAGTTTGCAAAGGACCCAAGGAATGTATGGTTTGCTTTAAGCGCGGATGGCATTAATCCTTTCGGGGAGCAGAGCAGCAATCACAGCACCTGGCCCGTGACTCTATGTATGTATAACCTTCCTCCTTGGATGTGCATGAAGAGGAAGTTCATTATGATGCCAGTTCTCATCCAAGGCCCTAAGCAACCCGGCAACGAAATTGATGTGTACCTAAGGCCATTAGTTGAAGAACTTTTACAGCTGTGGAATGGAAACGGTGTACGTATGTGGGATGAGCACAGACAGGAGGAATTTAACCTTAAGACGTTGCTATTCGTGACCATCAACGATTGGCCCGCTCTCAGTAACCTTTTAGGACAGACAAACAAAGGATACCACGCATGCACGCACTGTTTAGATGACACTGAAAGTATATACCTGGACAAATGCAGGAAGAATGTGTACCTGGGACATCGTCGATTTCTTCTGACCAACCATCAATGTCGAAAGAAAGGCAAGCATTTCAAAGGCGAGGCAGATCACCGGAAGAAGCCCGCCATGCGCACCGGTGATCACGTGCTTGCTATGGTCAATGATTTACACTACGTAATCTTTGGAAAGGGTCCCGGTGGACTAGCTGTTCCGAATGACACTGAGGGACACGCACCCATGTGGAAGAAGAAATCTATATTTTGGGACCTACCCTACTGGAAAGACCTAGAGGTCCGCTCCTCAATCGACGTGATGCACGTGACGAAGAACCTTTGCGTGAACCTGCTAGGCTTCTTGAGCGTGTATGGGAAGACAAAAGATACACCTAAGGCAGGAGAGGACCTGCAACGTTTGCACGAAAAAGACGGCATGCCTCTGAAGCAGTCTAAAGGTCCTGCCAGCTACGCTCTTACGAAAGAAGAGAAAGAAATCTTCTTTGAATGCCTGCTCAGTATGAAGGTCACGACTGGCTTCTCATCGAATATAAAGGGAATAATAAATATGCCAGAGAAAAATTTTCAGAACCTAAAGTCTCATGACTGCCACGTGATTATGACGCAACTGCTTCCGGTTGCATTGAGGGGGCTTCTACCGGAAAACGTCCGATTAGCCATTGTGAAGCTATGTGCATTCCTCAATGCAGTCTCTCAGAAGGTGATCGATCCAGAAATCGTACCAAGGCTAAGGAGTGATGTGGCGCAATGTCTTGTCAGTTTCGAGCTGGTGTTCCCACCATCCTTCTTCAATATCATGACGCATGTCCTAGTTCATCTAGTCGACGAGATTGTCATCCTGGGGCCCGTATTTCTGCACAATATGTTCCCCTTTGAGAGGTTCATCAGAGTCCTAAAGAAATATGTCCGTAACCGCGCTAGGCCAGAAGGAAGCATCTCCATGGGCCATCAAACAGATGATGTTATCGGGTTTTGTGTTGACTTCATTCCTAGCCTTAACAAGATAGGTCTCCCTAAATCGCGGTATGAGGGGAGACTGACTGGAAAAGGCACTCTTGGAAGAGACTCAAAAATATGTAGGGACGGATATTCTTGGTCTCAAGCACACTACACAGTTCTACAGAACTCTACCTTGGTGACCCCGTATGTCGATGAACACAAGAACAGTCTGCGCTCCAAACACCCGGAGCAGTGCGACGACTGGATTACATGTGAACACATCAGGACTTTCAGCAGTTGGTTGGAAACACGTCTCAGAGGTGACAACACTGTTTGTGATGAGTTGTACTTGTTGTCCAGGGGACCATCTTTGACTGTATTGACTTACAAAGGATACGAGATAAATGGGAATACATTTTACACGATCGCCCAAGATCAAAAGAGCACCAACCAAAACAGCGGTGTCCGCTTTGATGCAGCGACCGAGAGCGGAAAGGACACATATTATGGTTACATAGTGGACATATGGGAACTTGACTACGGACCTGATTTTAAGGTCCCTTTGTTTAAGTGCAAATGGGTCAATCTGTTAGGCGGCGGGGTACAGGTAGACCCACAGTACGGAATGACAACAGTGGATCTGTAAAATCTTGGGTACACTGACGAACCGTTCGTCCTAGCCAATGATGTGGCACAGGTTATCTATGTGAAGGACATGTCTACCAAACCGAGAAAAAGAAAAGATAAGGAAGCGAATACATCATACGATGAGCCAAAGCGCAACATAGTTCTTTCAGGAAAAAGGGACATCCTGGGAGTGGACGGCAAGACAGACATGTCTGAAGATTATGAAAAGTTTCATGAAATTCCTCCCTTCAATGTCAAGGCTGACCCAAGCATCCTGATAAACAATGAAGATTATCCATGGTTACGGCACAATAAGCAAATGACACAAGCGAAGAAAAAGTGAAGACTTTCTCCCGCAACTATTATGATGATACCATGCCAAATTTGTAACAGACGAACATGCTACCATTGTCCGTTTTGTACATGCACATGCTATGTGGGTGAAATTATGATACCATCCCAACTTTCAACCTTTTCAGAGTTCATTTGAAATGCTTTCATGTCTTATGGTTCGAAACTTTGATACTTCGAAAGTGATTGTCCATTTTGTACACGAAGTGCATCAAGTTCTTGTCATAACCCTCTCTACTTTTTGGAACATACTATGTGGGTGAAATGATGATACCATGCCAACTTTCAACCTTTTCAGAGTTCATTTTGAAATGCTTTCCAATTTCAGAGTCATTTAGCTCAAAGAATGAATTAATAGCAAACAGAATGAACTACAAAACTTTTATGAAAATAAAAACAATCAATTAAAATATTATGTTATGATCAACTAAAATAAAACAATAATATTCTTTAATAGCAAAAAGAATATAATTTTTGTGACCTAAAATCAAACTATAAGTATTTAATTGTAAGTATAAATAAAAAATAAATAGCAAAGAAGAAAAAAAATTCTATTTTTATAGTAAAGTTATTCATTTTCACACAAATTTTAAAAATTCAAATTTAAATTATTCAAAATTTAAAACTAATGGCACTAACAGAAAGTTTATAATTTTTGTGACCTAAAATCAAAAAGAAATCACTAAAAAACTATAAGTATTTAGTTGTAAGTATAAATAAAAAATAAATAGAAAAGAAATTCTATTTTTCTAGTAAAGTTATTCATAAACTAGTGATTCACACAAATTTTTAAAAATTCAAATTTAAACTATTCAAAATTTAAAACTAATGGCACTAACAGAAAGTTTATAATTTTTGTGACCTAAAAGCAAAAAAGAAATCACTAAAAAACTGTAAGTATTTAGTTGTAAGTAGAAATAAAAAAATAAAAAACCAAAAAAATGTAGAAATAAAAAAGAAAAAACCAAAAAAATGCCTCCCACTGGGCCTCCACGGCCTGAATACGACTAGAAACCCTACATGGGCCAGGATTCAGGCCCGCAGAAGGCCCAATAGGCCCACGGGCAGTAGCAAGTTTAGGCCCGAAAGCCTGCATTAGAGAGGAGCTCGAATGGGGAGGCACACCCGCGCTTATAAACCAGTGCCGGCGCCCTTCAGCTAGCGATGTGGGACTAAACTTTTGGGCGCGGGGCAGCAAAGGCCATTGGTCCCGGTTGGTAGCACCAACCGGGACTAAAGGGGGCATTGGTCCCGGTTCGTGGCACCAACCGTGACCAATGGCCCTCTTTGGTCCCGGTTGGTGCCACCAACCGGGACCAAAGGCCGCCGCTTCCCTCCCTTTCAGCTGCTGAAAATTGGCCTTTGGTCCAGGTTCGTGGCACCAACCGGGACCAAAGAGGGGCATTAGTCCCGGTTGGTGTCACGAACCGGGACCATTGCTCTGGCTATATAAGCCAACACTTGTGAAATTTTTGCCAACCGCTCCCATTCGCCCCCAGGCCGTTCGTCGTCGTCGTCGCCGCCCTGAGCCCGTCGTCGCCCCGCGCCGTCGCCCCACGCCCGCCGCGCGCCGCCCCGAGCCCGTCGTCGCCCCACGTC
>NC_041384.1:189177478-189183175 GCF_002162155.2 Triticum dicoccoides | reverse complement strand
TTTTAAGAAGGAAGAAGAAGAAAAAGAATGAGAGGAAAAAGGAAATAAGAAGAGGAAGAAAGGAGAAGAAGAGGGGAGAGGAAGAAGAGGAGAAATAAATAAGAAGAAGAAAAAAGAAGAAAAAGAAGAGGAGAAGAAGAAAGGAATAGAGGAGAAGAAGAGAAAATAGAATATATATTCTATTTTCTCTTTTCTCCTCTATTCCTTTCTTCTTCTCCTCTTTTTGTTCTTCTTTTTTTTCTTCGACACGTGGGGGGGGGGTCGAGAACGCCGGACATTCATGAGAGAGGCGAGGAAGAAGGGGAAGAAGAGGGAGAAGAAGAGGAGAGGAAGAAGAAGAAGTCTTCTCCTCTATTCTTTCTTCTCTTCTTTTTTCTTCTTCTTCTTCCTCTTTATTTTATCGGGAACGAGGGTCGTCGAGAGGTCAAGGAGCGGTAGAGGAGAAACCCTAAATAGAAAGTATCGTCGGTGTGAGATACATGTACCGTCGGTGTCGGACACTACACCCACATCCCACAAGTGGCGCGGGCTTCGACGCCCACGTCACTTGTGGCACGTGGATGTAGTGTCCGACATCGAAGGCCACATGTATCTCACACCCACGATACTTTCTAGCTATTTAGGGTTTCCTCTACCGAAAAGAAGAGGAGAAATAAATAAGAAGAAGAAAAAAGAAGAAAAAGAAGAGGATAAGAAGAAAGGAATAGTGGAGAAGAAGAGAAAATAGAATATATTCTATTTTCTCTTTTCTCCACTATTCCTTTCTTCTTCTCCTCTTTTTTTTCTTCTTTTTTTTCTTCTTCTTCTTCTTCTTATTCTTATTAGCCGGAAGTAGAGAGAGGTTTCCTAGTGTCAAAGTATTGAAGAAATCCATGCCTTCATCATTAGCCGGAAGTAACTAGGGCATGTTGGTACGAAGTTCTGCAAAGTTGTTCTGGAATGGAGTCCCGGATAGAATAATCCGCCTTTTGGTACGAATTCAGCAAAGACTTTCCAAATAGCGATATTCGGAAGGCTCTTGCTGAACTTTGTACCAAAAAGCGAATTATCCTATCTGGGACTCCGTTCCAGAACAACTTTGAAGAGCTTCGTACCATCATGCACATGTTACTTTCGCCTAATGATGAAGACATGGTTTTGTTGAATCCCTTGACACTAGGCAACCTCCCGACCCCTCGGCGATCCTATCGAACATGAGAGGAAGAAGAGGATAAAAAAAGAAGAGGAAGAAGAAAAAAAAGAGGAGAAGAAAGAATAGATGTAGTGTCGTCGTTGTCGATATATACCCCCTCCCGATAGCTTACTATGATTAGGTAGCTAGTTCCACGTTTGGCACTAATATATCCATCTGTCATGTTTGAATAATAATTGACATGTTGTAAATATTTGTAGAAACTATGGACACCGCCCTAGACGAAGCAACAAAAGAAGCGTTGTTGAGGGACATAATCGCAGAAGGAAGTGATGCCATCTCGTTGTTTCTCAACGAAATCGATGGTCTGGAAGGAGAGGGTGAATAAGCTGGCTACGGTGACCTAATGCCGGTGCAAGAAGAAGAACATGAGGACGGCTCCAGTGACCCAATGCCGGTGCAAGAAAGAGACCGTGATGACGGCTCCGGTGACCGAACCGAGTCCGGCCAGGTATATATATTAGTTAAGCCTATGCTGACTAGCTGATTGATGCATTCATTGTTTTGGTATGTACACATATTAATTAAGTCTTTGTTCTTTTTTCTAGCCCTCCGAATTGAGCACAACTTCGGTAAAGAGACGAGGCCCGAAGAAAAAGTTGAGCTCGGATGAAAAGTTTGAGATCATAGCAATCGCGCCCGACGGCCAACCTATTGAATCCATCCGGACAAAGAGCGCATTTGTTGCTCAGTGCGGGGTTCTGGTTAGGGACAAGATCCCGATAAGCATCCAGCAATGGTTTAAGCCGGCTACAGAAGACCCTGAGGTGTCTTATGTCAATGATATGCAGAAAAATGATCTTTGGACTGAGCTGAAGTCAAATTTCACCCTATCGCCTGAGGATAATCCAGAGAACCCAGTTAAAGAGAAATTAATCAAGTCTTTTGCTCTGAAGAGGATGGCAGAACTATTCAGGAGGTGGAAGAAAGAGCTGAATAAGTTTGTCGAAAATAAAGAGACACCAGAATTCAAGGGCAGATATGAGAAGATCAGAGATCACTGGCCCGCATTTGTGGCCCACAAGACATCAGAAAAGAGTAAGAAGATGTCGGCGACAAACAAGCAAAATGCTGCAAAGAAGAAGCTTCACCATCGCACGGGGTAAGGTGGCTACCTCGTAGCCCGGCCTAAGTGGTCCAAGACTGAGAATGATCTGGTTCATAAAGGGATCGAACCAGAGACAATTAACTGGCCAGACCGTTGCCGGACTTGGTTCTTCGGGGCTGGCGGAACACTGGACCCTGTAACAGGGAAGTGCATTTGGAAGAACGATCAATGGACATACTAGTCAGTAAGCTTAAGCAGTATATCGAAGCAGCGCAGGAAGGGACGTTCTTTCCAGACAGAGAGAACGACGAGCTCACAATGGCCCTCGGGAATCCTGAGCACCCTGGACGGACACGAGGCACGCCAGGCTCCACTCCGTGGAAGGTTGGGTTTCCGGACGCAGGCGGTTACAAATCCCATGAGAGGAGGAAAAAAGTGCAGCAGACCCAAATACAGGCGCTGCAAGAAAGGGTAGACGCGATAGAGGAACGAGAAGCAAATCGCAGCAAACGTACTGCCGAAGCCTCCCCCGAAGCTACCCCGCCATCTCAGCGCAGAAGCAGCGTGGCTTCCACCGAGCTTCTTCAGCTGGAGCATGCCTTGACGGCTCCTGCCAGCTATCCCGTGGATGCTATAACGGAGTCTCAAAATTGCCACCTTATGACGCAATGGATGAATTTGAAGGTCAAGGCGGCTGTTGGCTTTGTTTATCCTACTGAACCCGGCGCAACTTTTCACTGCCGGCCGATTCCAGAAGGATATGCTAGGGTGATGGTGGATGAGATAACGGAGGGATTTGAGGACCTCCAGCTTGACCACCCTAGCGGTGAAGGGGAGACTCGGCTGGGGTCTGCTCTGAAGACTCCATGCCTATGGCGGAAGGAGCTCATCAACCTTCCGAACTGGACGCCATCGCCTCCTCCTCCTCCTCCGGCGAGTCAGGGCACTCCGCCTCCACTGCCTCCTCCTCCGGCGAGTGATGATCAGGGCCCTCGGCCGGCTCCTTCTCCGGCGCGTGGCGGCACTCCGCCTCCTTCTCTACCTGCGCCGACGCGCCCGAGCAGCCAGCCTCCTCCTTCTCCGCTTCATCAGCAAGGGCGGAAGAGACCTGCCGCCGCTCCAGCTGCTCCGGCGTGTCGTAGTCCTTCTCCTCCACCGCTTAAGCAAGTAAAGAAGACAACCGCTCCGTCTGCTCGGTCGGCGTCTAGCAGTACAACCAGAGGCGGGAGGACATACAGATTCGGTCCTTCTCTGAAGACTCCAGAGAAGTTACCATATGAGAGGACCCTGGAGGAGAACACCGAGATCGCGCGAGAAGAAGTGAGGAACTTCTTTGAAGGGGTGAAAGCAAAGAAACATCCACCTCCGGAGGAGAAGGTAGATCGGGTGAAAGTGAAGCGCACTCTGGCTGCCCTGACAAAACCACCGAAGTCTGATCCACCGAAAGGAAACTATGACCGCATTATTGGAAAGGAATTTGCCGAAGCGGAGCGGTCAGGAAGTATTGTCAGTGATCAAAGGCTGAAAGAACGTCGAGCTGGGAAACAAATTGCCCAGCTCGGCGAACAAGCGAAGCAATCGTGCCCCCCGATCAAGGTGCCTAGCCACAACGTCGATAATGATCCGAGGATGGTGCCCGGTTATAGCAATCTTGCAGATTACCTGCCCGATGAAGTACATTATGAACCCATGGAGGTGCAAATACAAAGATACGAGTACGGGAAGCCTCTCGTCAAAGATGAAAGATCTCTATCAACGATGATGCGAAGATTGCATGATTGGTACTTGAAAATCTGCAGAGACTCTGGGGGGAGGAGTACTTTGTATGTGGAAGTTAAAAAGGAGCATGACCTCGTTGGAATTGATCTGTTGCCTGTTCCATTTGAGGAGTTCTATCAGTTTTTCAATCAATTGGCCCTCGATAAAACAACGGTCTCCTGCTATTGTCTGTAAGTAGTACTACTTCTGTCATTAAGTTTCTCTATATAGCTTAGCTCTTTCATTGCATGTATTTATAATCATCGTCACTATATTATGCAGATTGAAGATCGCCGAATTGAAGAAAAGACAAGTCGGTGATATTGGGTTCATTAACACACATCTCATAGATGCAACTCAGGTTAAACTTCATGCCGCAGCTACCGAGGCCAACTTGCTACGATCGTTCGTAATAAATCAAAACAAAGATATAATACTCTTTCCTTACAACTTCAGGTGAGTGTTACTGTCTTGTGCGTATTCGGTTTCCCTTATATATTAGTCAAGGTTATAGTAATGTAATTCATGAGTTATGCATGTGTGTGCAGTTTCCACTATATTCTCCTAGAGATTAAGCTTGGGCAGGGAGTAGTAACCATCTTGGACTCTAAACGAAGAGATCCCAAGGAGTATGCGGACATGACTGAAATCCTCAAGAAGTAAGTTAAATCGATCATTATCCACCATATCAGCAACTTTGTTCATTTCCTGATATCAAGTAATTGTTTTCTTTGTCCGGCAGGGTTTGGAGAAAATTCACCAAAATAGTTCCGGGACTGCCGAAGGAGCTGGAATTTAGACACCCGAAAGTAAATACTATAGTAGCATGTTCCGCGCATCTCCTAGTGATTCAAGCGCTAGTTTCATCAATACCATTTAGCATTCTTGCTTATCAGTTTGATTGACCTCTATTTCTTGTAAAGTGGTTGTGGCAGGAACAAGGGAATGATTTCTGTGGATACTATATCTGCGAGTCCATCCGCCACATGACCTGTGAGCGGGGCGGGTACTCTAACGAACAATATGAAGTACGTAAATAACAACATTCACAATTTTATTTTATTACCATCATTTGTGTTGAGTTTCATTCATTTATATATATATATATATGTATTGACCCCCTTCTTCAAATTAGATGTTTCGGAAGCGGGATGAACTCCTAGCACCAGCTCGCATGCGAGCAATTCAAGAGGAATTGGCGGCATTCTTTCTTGACCACGTGATCCCTGAAGACGGAGAATTCCATGTGGACCCTGAGTCCATATGATTATATTCGTAAGAGATAATTATTGTATATATGTGGCCGGTAGTGTCACATAGATATACGAGAACTTGTTGTTCGACCAATCTCTCGGAGAAGGAGAGGTGGTCTATATCACTTCTCTCTGTATATATGCATATATGTTCATGACGATCTTCTGTTTCCTTCGTTTGCTTAATAGCTAGCTAGCGTGTCTAGTCCTCTCTATATACGTATGTATAGTACGTAGCGTCGACCAAGCACGGACATAACAGAGGACACTTCTCTCTATTAATTATAACTAGCTAACACGATATATGAAACACCTAAATTAACCCCCCAAAACCCCCAACCCCCCTCCCCCCTTTAAAAAACAAACACCCCAGCCACAGAAGTGCTGACGCGTGGATGCCTATTGGTCTCGGTTGGTGCCACCAACCGGGACCAAAGGGTCTCCAC
>NC_041384.1:189163751-189177062 GCF_002162155.2 Triticum dicoccoides | reverse complement strand
GCAGAGCCCAGTCAGGAGACCCTTTGGTCCCGGTTGGTGGCACCAACCGGGACCAAAGGGTCTCCTGACTGGGCTCTGCGCACTGCCCATGTGGAGGGCCTTTAGTCCCGGTTCTGGATTGAACCGGGACTAAAGGGGGGAGGTATTAGTACCGACACTTTAGTCCCGGTTCCGGAACCGGGACTAAAGGCCCTTACGAACCGGGACTATAGGCCCTTTTTCTACCAGTGTAGTGATGTGCATTACCGAGAGGGCCCATAGATACCTCTTCGACAATCGGAGTGACAAATCCTAATCTCGATCTATGCCAACTCAACAAACACCATCGGAGACACCTGTAGAGCATCTTTATAATCACCCAGTTATGTTGTGACGTTTGATAGCACACAAAGTGTTCCTCCGGTATTCGGGAGTTACATAATCTCATAGTCATAGGAACATGCATAAGTTATGAAGAAAGCAATAGCAATAAACTAAACAATCATAATGCTAAGCTAACGCATGGGTCATGTCAATCACATCATTCTCTAATGATATGATCCCGTTTATCAAATGACAACTCATGTCCATGGTTAGGAAACTTAAGCATCTTTGATTAACGACCTAGTCAAGTAGAGGCATACTAGTGACACTCTGTTTGTCTATGTATTCACACATGTACTAAGTTTCCGGTTAATACAATTCTAGCATGAATAATAAACATTTATCGTGATATAAGGAAATATAAATAACAACTTTATTATTGCCTCTAGGGCATATTTCCTTCAGTCTCCCACTTGCACTAGAGTCAATAATCTAGATTACATTGTAATGATTCTAACACCCATTGTAATCCGTATGTATCTTGCAAATCTCTATGTTTCCCTCCTTGACTTGATCGCGGATGGAATTGAAGCGTCTCTTGATGTGCTTGGTTCTCTTGTGAAATCTGGATTCCTTTGCCAAGGCAATTGCACCAGTATTGTCACAAAAGATTTTCATTGGACCCGATGCACTAGGTATGACACCTAGATCGGATATGAACTCCTTCATCCAGACTCCTTCATTTGCTGCTTCCGAAGCAGCTACGTATTTTGCTTCACACGTACATCCCTCCATGACGCTTTGCTTAGAACTGCACCAACTGGCGGCTCCACCATTCAATAAAAATACGTATCCAGTTTGTGACTTAGAGTCATCCGGATTAGTGTCAAAGCTTGCATCGACGTAACCGTTTACGATGAGCTCTTTGTCACCTCCATAAACGAGAAACATATCCTTAGTCCTTTTCAGGTATTTCAGGATGTTCTTGACCGCTATCCAGTGATCCACTCCTGGATTACTTTGGTACCTCCCTGCTAAACTAATACCAAGGCACACATCAGGTCTGGTACACAGCATTGCATACATGATAGAACCTATGGCCGAAGCATAGTGAATGACTTTCATTTTCTCTCTATCTTCTGCAGTGGTCGGACATTGAGTCTGACTCCACTTCACACCTTGTAACACAGGTAAGAACCCTTTCTTTGCTTGATCCATTTTGAACTTCTTCAAAACTATATCAAGGCATGTACTTTGTGGAAGTCCAATTAAGCGTATTGATCTATCTCTATAGATCTTGATGCCTAATATAGAAGCAGATTCACCGAGGTTTTTCATTGAAAAAATCTTATTCAAGTATCCTTTTATGCTATTCAGAAATTCAGTATCATTTCCAATCAATAATATGTCATCCACATATAATAACAGAAATGCTACAGAGCTCCCACTCACTTTCTTATAAATACAGGCTTCTCCAAAAGTCTATATAAAACCATATGCTTTGATCACACTGTCAAAGCATATATTCCAACTCCGAGATGCTTGCACCAGTCCATAAATGGATCGCCGGAGCTTACACACTTTGTTAGCACCTTTTGGATCGACAAAACCTTCTGGTTGCATCATATACAACTCTTCTTTAAGATCTCCATGAAGGAATGCAGTTTTGACATCCATTTGCCAAATTTCATAATCATAAAATGCGGTAATTTCTAACATGATTCGGACGGACTTAAGCATCGCTACGGGTGAGAAGGTCTCATCATAGTCAACTCCTTGAACTTGTCAAAAACCTTTCGCAACAAGTCGAGCTTTCTAGACAGTAACATTACCGTCAGCGTTAGTCTTCTTCTTGAAGATCCATTTATTCTCTATGGCTTGCTGATCATCGGGCAAGTCAACCAAAGTCCACACTTTGTTCTCATACATGGATCCCATCTCAGATTTCATGGCCTCAAGCTATTTTGTGGAATCTGGGCTCATCATCGCTTCCTCATAGTTCGTATGTTCGTCATGGTCAAGTAACATGACCTCCAGAACATCATTACCGTACCACTCTGGTGCGGATCTTACTCTGGTTGACCTACGAGGTTCGGTAGTAACTTGATCAGAAGTTTCATGATCATGATCATTAGTTTCCTCAATAATTGGTGTAGGAATCACTAGAACTGATTTCTGTGATGAACTACTTTCCAATTAGGGAGCAGGTACAATTACCTCATCAAGTTCTACTTTCCTCCCACTCACTTCTTTCGAGAGAAACTCCTTCTCTAGAAAGGATCCATTCTTAGAAACGAATATCTTGCCTTCGGATATGTGATAGAAGGTGTACCCAACAGTCTCCTTTGGGTATCCTATGAAGACACATTTCTCCGATTTGGGTTCGATCTTATCAGGTTGAAGCTTTTTCACATAAGGATCGCAGCCCCAAACTGTAAGAAACGACGACTTGGGTTTCTTTCCAAACCACAGTTCATATGGTGTCGTCTCAACGGATTTTGATGGTGCCCTATTTAACGTGAATGTAGCCGTCTCTAAAGCATAACCCCAAAACAATTGCGTTAAATCAGTAAGAGACATCATAGATCGCACCATATCTAATAAAGTGCGGTTATGACATTCCGACACACCATTAGGCTGTGGTGTTCCATGTGGCGTGAGTTGCGATACTATTCCACATTGTTTCAAATGAAGACCAAACTCATAACTCAAATATTCACCTCCACGATCAGATCGTAGAAACTTAATTTTCTTGTTACGATGATTTTCCACTTCACTCTGAAATTCTTTAAACTTTTCAAATGTTTCAGACTTATGTTTCATCAAGTAGACATACCCATATCTGCTCAAATCATCTGTGAAGGTCAGAAAATAACGATACCCGCCACGAGCATCAATACTCATCGGACCGCATACATCAGTATGTATTATTTCCAATAAGTCTGTTGCTCATTCCATTGTTCTGGAGAACGGAGTTTTAGTAATCTTGCCCATGAGGCATGGTTCGCAAGCATCAAGTGATTCATAATCAAGTGATTCCAAAAGCCCATCAGCATGGAGTTTCTTCATGCGCTTTACACCAATATGACCTAAACGGCAGTGCCACAAATAAGTTGCACTATCATTATTAAACTTATATCTTTTGGCTTCAATACTATGAATATGTGTATCACTACTATCAAGATTTAGTAAAAATAGACCACTCATCAAGGGTGTATGACCATAAAAGATATTACTCATATAAATAGAACAACCATTATTCTCTGATTTAAATGAATAACCGTCTCGCATAAAACAAGATCCATATATAATGTTCAAGCTTACCGCTTGCACCAAATTACAATTATTTAGGTCTAAAACTAATCCCGAAGGTAGATGTAGAGGTAGCGTGCCAACGACGATCACATCGACTTTGGAACCATTTCACATGTGCATCATCAACTCGTCCTTAGCCAATCTTCGCTTAATCCGTAGCCCCTGTTTCAAGTTGCAAATATTAGCAACAGAACCAGTATCAAATACCTAGGCGCTACTGCGAGCATTAGAAAGGTACACATCGATAACATGTATATCAAATATACCTTTCACTTTGCCATCATTCTTATCCGCCAAATACTTGGCGCAGTTCCGCTTCCAGTGACTAGTCCCTTTGCACTAGAAGCACTCAGTCCCAGGCTTCGGTCCAGACTTGGGCTTCTTCACTTGAGTAGCAACTTGCTTGCCGTTCTTCTTGAAGTTCCCCTTCTTCCCTTTGCCCTTTTTCTTGAAACTGGTGGTCTTGTTAACCATCAACACTTGATGCTCCTTCTTGATTTATACCTCCGCAGCCTTTAGTATCACGAAAAGCTCGGGAATTGTCTTATCCATCCCTTGCATATTATAGTTCCTCACGAAGCTTTTGTAGCTCGGTGGCAGTGACCGAAGAACTCTGTCAATGACACTATCAACCGGAAGATTAACTCCCAACTGAGTCAAGTGATTGTGGTACCCAGACATTCTGAGTATATGTTCACTGACAAAACTATTCTTCTCCATCTTGCAGCTATAGAACTTATTGGAGACTTCATATCTCTCAATCCAGGCATTTGCTTGAAATATTAAGTTCAACTCCTGGAACATCTCATATGCTTCATGACGTTCAAAACATCGTTGAAGTCCCGGTTCTAAGCCGTAAAGTATGGCACACTGAACTATCGAGTAGTCATCAGCATTGCTTTGCTAGACATTCTTAACATCATCAGTAGCATCTGCAGCAGGCCTAGCACCTAGCGGTGCTTCCAGGACGCAATTCTTCTATGCAGCAATTAGGATAATCCTCAAGTTACGGACCCAGTCTGTGTAGTTGCTACCATCATCTTTCAACTTAGCTTTCTTTAGGAACTCATTAAAATTCAACGGAACAACAACACGGGCCTTTTATCTACAACAACATAGACATGCAAAATACTATCAGGTGCTAAGTTCATAATAAATTAAAGTTCAATTAATCATATTACTTAAGAACTCCCACTTAGATAGACATCCCTCTAATCATCTAAGTGATCACGTGATTCATATCAACTAAACCATGTTCGATCATCACGTGAGATGGAGTAGTTTTCAATGGTGAACATCACTATGTTGATCATATCTACTATATTATTCACGCTCGACCTTTCGGTCTCAGTGTTCTGAGGCCATATCTGCATATGCTAGGCTCGTCAAGTTTAACCTGAGTATTCTGCTTGTGCAAAACTGGCTTGCACCCGTTGTATGTGAACTTAGAGCTTATCACACCCGATCATCACGTGGTGTCTCGGCACGATGAACTGTAGCAGCGGTGCATACTCAGGGAGAACACTTATACCTTGAAATTTAGTGAGAGATCATCTTATAATGCTACCTCCGTACTAAGAAAAATAAGATGCATAAAGGATAAACATCACATGCAATCAATATAAGTGATATGATATGGCCATCATCATCTTGTGCCTTTGATCTCCATCTCCAAAGCACCGTCATGATCACCATTGTCACCGGCTTGACACCTTGATCTCCATCGTAGCATCGTTATCGTCTTGCCAACTATTGCTTCTACGACTATCGCTACCGCTTAGTGATAAAGTAAAGCAATTACATGGCGATTGCATTTCATACAATATAGCAACAACCATATGGCTCCTGCCAGTTGCCAACAACTGTGTTACAAAACATGATCATCTCATACAATAATTTATATAATCACGTCTTGACCATATCAGCTCACAATATGCCCTGCAAAAACAAGTTAGACGTCCTCTACTTTGTTGTTGCAAGTTTTACGTGGCTGCTACGGGCTTAGCAAGAACCGTTCTTACCTACACGTCAAAAAGCACAATGCGGTATAGTGATTCCTTTTTGTTCTTCAGAAAGAACCCTGTTCATTGAATCCGATTCAACTAAAGTTGGAGAAACTGACACCCGCCAGCCACCTGTGTGCAAAGCACGTCGGTAGAACCAGTCTCATGAACGCGGTCATGTAATGTCGGTCCGGGCCGCTTCATCCAACAATACCGCCGAATCAAGAAACAACTAGTGACGGCAAGCAATATGTATATACATACGCCCACAACTCCTTTGTGTTCTACTCGTGCATATAACATCTACGCATAGACCTAGCTCGGATGCCACTATTGGGGAACACAGTATTTCAAAAAATTTCCTACGATCACGCAAGATCTATCTAGGAGATGCATAGCAACGAGAGGGGAGAGTGTCTCCATGTACCCTCGTAGACCGAAAGCGGAAGCGTTAAGTAACGCCACTACTAGGAGAAGGCCTACTAATGGCGCACTAGTTTTGCCTACTAATGGCGCATTACCAGTGCGCCATTAGTAGCACGCCACTAGTATATCTTACTAATGGCGCACCAACTAGTGCGCCATTAGTATGTAACAGCATGCGCCATTAGTGTGCCTCCCGGGGGGCCATACATAAGCATGGCTTTGTCATACTAATGGCGCATTCTCTGTTGATGCGCCATTAGTATCCTTTGGCATACTAATGGCGCACCTGGTGGTGATGCGCCATTAGTATGAATATTTGGTTTTTTCCTTTTCTGATTTTTGCGCAGGTTACAAAATATATTATTAGACAGAATATAAAATATATTATTAGACAGAATATAGACAGCAGCACACAGCAACATCAGATCCATCGAATACAATAGAAGATTAGTCTCTGAATACAATTCATCATATTAGCCTCTGAATTCAAAAGACCGAACAAAGATAAAACATTACAAGTCTCAAGACCGCGAGTATCGAGTTTGTCTTCACATTAAAAGTCGATATCGATCATCTAAACTACCATCACATAGAAGAGAGCTGTGGTCATCACGATGAGCATCATCGCGATCAAACTGGTCTTCATCCGGTTCCTCCAACGCTCCCTCCTCTCTCCCGCTAGATAGCGGGCGTATCTAGATTCGGCCTCCGCCCTAGTGGTGTACCCTTTGTAACTATTACCGCTGAAACGGTGAACCTGTCTCCGACACTCCTCCTAGTCGTCGTAGACTCCGGGAACCTTACCCTTGTACACGACATACGACGGCATCTCTATGCACAAGCCAAACAACAGACAATACATAAGCAATATGTAAGTATGCAACAAAAGGATCGGAAGAGAAAAGCAAGACATTAATAGCACGATTCATGGTCCTACTAATAAATAGCATCGATTACATCTAAGTTGAACGACTGTCCAAACCAAAGAGACATACAAATTCATTAAAGTATAATTACAACATGAGCCAATCAATGTTTCAGAACTACACATCACTACTTTCGACTCGACTCATCGGACAGGAATGTGGATGAAGCCGCCGTCTGTCGTGATGGTCATGAAATCGTGGTCGTTGTCACCCTGCATTTGTAGCATTTCATCTATCTCACTGTTGGACGGTTGATATCTAAGGGAGAACTGCCCCGAGGTATGAAGGACATCTTGATGGATGATGTCCGCAAACTCCGACTGGATGCGAAAGGATTCTTGTCTGAGGTCCGCGTCCTGGATTGCCGACAAGCTCGTGGCCCAATCTTTGAGATTATCTGGTAGCAGAAGTTGATGATGGTCCCTTACGATCGCCCGCATGTGATGGAGGGCGTAGTAGGCATCCTTCTGACCGCCAGGCGGCTGCTTGACGCAGCAGAACTTCGTATTGTGTGAGAACATGTGCTTGCCGTACTTATGAACTACCCTGGTGAAGGTGCCTCCAGATTTGGCGTAGGCGGGGAGAACATCATCAAGAACTTTCTTGGCATTTGTGTAGTCTATCTTGGAGTTACGGTTCGGGCCTAAATACGTGGCCATGGAATATTTCGGGCTTAAGAGGATGAGTGTGCAATGTGTGTCACTGCACAGAACACGGAATGTTAGAAAAAAAAGAACGATCGAAATCTAAGAAATCATATGTTACGGGGCGGTTAAGGGATGACTTACTCGGGAAAGTAAGCCACAAGGAAGTTATCCTTATCTCGGTTTGCCAGAATGACGCCTTCGAGGTGTGAACTCGCAACTTGGCGGTCCCCAGCACTGCTCAAGTGCTTGGCACGCATGTAGAAGGGGTCGACTATCACGATGTCCGGGGTCTTGTCTCTAATGATCCGCATCTCCATACTCAGCAAAAATAGCCGAACGAAGGTGTAGTGCAGCGGATGAAGGTTAAACATAGCAAAGATGTCATCAATCCGCAGGACGATCGTACCCCCGATGTCGCCATCCACAAAGCCCTTGCCCTCTGGCACCTTGGCCACGAAAACCGGGTATGCCACATCCTTCTCTCTGAGATGCCGCTTCTCCAAAGAAAGAACACTGTCGTGCAGACTCCGCATAGCACCGGTTGCAGCATTCAGCATATTTGGCGGTAGCATCGCCCTACCTGCCACATGCACCCTCCTCGAGATATCCTTAGGTGAAGGTGGCCCGTCCTGAGCACGGATCGAACTCGGTGCCGGCTGGCTCGCACCGGCGCCCTTGTTAGTCTTTCGTTTCCATCCCTTCTTCTTGATCTCCTGTAATGGGACCGAGTTCTGCTCACAGACTGCCTTCCTGAGCGTGTTGGGGCTGATAATATTTCGCACCTTAGCTATCTGAGGCTCGGTGAAGGCGGGAGCTAGAGGCGTGTCCTGAGAACTGAATGCCAGACGACGCCTGTTGCAATTGGATTTCTCTGCCGTACCAGCTAGATCGCGGTCGTCTTGGTTGGGTTCTTGAGAAAGAGGCCCGCAGAACTCGTCAGCGTACCCATGTTCGGCAAAGTACTTATCAACTTTGGTAAATGTACCATCGTCGTTGTCGTCGCTGTCCGGATCCTGTGCCATAGGGCTGTCCGGATCCTGTGCCATAGGGATGTCCGGCAGGTCCGGTAGCGTTGCGGTGTTCTTGCCATGGCTTGGCGCCGGCACGACTGGCGGTCTTGTCTGTGGGGTGGTGTCCCCCGCCCCCAAACGAATCTGGCTCTTCGGCCAAAGCAGGGGCTAGTTTACGCAGGTGCTGAGGGTCATCTCATCTTCTTCGGCGGCCCCAGCGGGTCGAATCGGAGGTAACAGCTCGTCGCAGCCTGGCAGGACCAGAACCACTTCAACCCTATACATTGTGGGTGGCATCGGATTACCGTGGAACATGGGGTTGCCCGGTTGAACGATTCTGCCCTTGGCGACATCGACCAACTCGGCGCCCACGAAGTGCACAAGAGTGCAAGGAACATCGGCGTTGCCCTGCGAAAACTTGTACAGGGCGTCAGGGATGCCCAGTCAAAGGCAAGGAGATGAAGTCATCGGCCGAGAGGCTTGGTTACCGATGCCGTTGAGCTCGGCTAATGTCGAGGCACCGCCAACGGCGGGCGTGCAACTGAAGGAGGGGGCGCTTGCTGGCGAGGTGCCGGCCGGCATACACCCGGGTGCATTAAGCTCCAATGCCCGTGCCGGCGCCGGAGACACGAATACCGCCTCCGCCGGAGACACCAATGGCGCCGCCGGAGACACCAATGGCGCCGCCGGAGACACCAATGGCGCCGCCTGCGCGCTGTGCGAGTTGCTGGCCATGAAGCTGGGAACCGGGGGATGCCCCTGTTGGCCGCCCGCAATCCATGTCGTCAGCCCATGAATCAACGTAGGCACCATGGCATTGAGCATCGTTCCAAGTTGTTGTTGCACTTGCTCTTGGACAAGCTCCGGAATCCGCGCCACTTGTGCCTTGAGTTCTTCAACCTCGCGCGTCTGGCTTTCCGATCTGGTCTTTTTCTCCTTCCGCACACCAGCGGTATAGTATGACCCCCATTTTGTGGACAAGCCTTTGCCGGCCACACGACCAGCTGATGTCGGCTTAGTGAGCTTATCCTTGTTTTTCATTACGTTCAACGCCCTATTTAAAGGGGTGTCGAAAGGGGAACTCTTAGACGACCCCGCGCTACTGCTTTCAGTGTCCTGTGAAAGGAACGTGAACCATTTAGAAATCTTGGGGATTAATTAGAGTGCAACCATATGGAGCTAATTACGCGGAGGTGTATTCCTTACCAGAAGAAGCTCAAGCGCCCTGGTCTTCGGATCCGTGGTAAGCTCCTTTGTTATCGGGTCCTCCTTGTACCGGGCCCTACGTAGTTCCTGGTTTGCTTGTCACCGCTGTATTTCTCGAAGCAGGGCGGTAGGGCTTGCTCGGCACGCTCCGCGTCCTCCTTGTCCCATATAGGCTCGACCACTCTGTAACCGTCGGGACCGAGTTTGTGTTCCCCTAAGTTCAACTCCCGCATTTCTTTCCCCCACTGACTTGATTCGGAGGTTGCACTGCTCTCGCACTTGATCTTGAACTCCTTGTACTCATCTTCGCTCATCAAAGGATATTTCGCCTTGATCTTCTCATAACTATCACCTTTATCAATCATTCTCTTCACTGCGCTTTTCCAAATAGACAGGGCCGTGCTCATCTTCGTGAGGGCGGCACTGTTCACTTTATTCCCTGAGAGTTGTGTGTTTTCAAATTCGGCGGGGAACTTGTATCGTTTGTGCAGCTTCGTGAAGAGGAGGTTGCGCAAATTCCCTCGGTCCTTATGCCTAAGGTTCTCGGTGTTGATCGAGACGGTGCTCCGGAGAATGCACCCGAGCTAAAGCGAGTACCCTTGACTATATGTTTGGGCTCCGTTGGATTCCCGTCGGAGTCCACTTGAGTGAATTCCTCCTTGAGGGTGCGGAGCGCATTCGGGCGTCGGTCCTTCCTTTGCTTCTTCGGTTGGCTGCCATCTGTGTGTGCGCCGCCATCATCAGTGGTGGCATCCTCGGCGGCACCACTCAGTGGTGTCATCCCCGACGCCACTAGGGGTTGTGTAATCAGGATCGGTGTCTTCTGCGGCGTCCTCATAGCGGTGAGGTTGTTCCTCCATCTCCTGGGACAGCTCCCAAAATTGCTTGCCGCCCGAACCACCGGCCTCATCGTTGTGGGCCATGTTTCGCTCTAAATAGGAAAAAAGTTTGGTCAAAAGGTTGGTTATTGTCAAGGAACAAGATCATGGTCTCATCATTTAGGGTTTGTCGACACCGAGGCACCCTAAAAGCCTAAGCTTTCATCATTTAGGGTTTGTCAACACCGAGGCACCCTAAAAGCCTAAGCGTACATCATTTAGGTTCTCATCGACACCGAGGCATCCGGGGCAGCCAAGTTAAGTTTTCATCATTTAGGGTTTATCGATAACGAGGCACCCTAGGTTGGGCCTAATCACTAGGCACTAATCACTTGGCTCTATTGCCACCTATGTTGGGTTTATCATCTAGGGTTTATCGATGCTAAGGAGAATTCTAAGTTGGGCCTAATCACTTGGCTCTATTGCCACCTATGGTTTAATGTAGGAAGAATAAAGGGGCAGTTGATACTACTTAATTAAGTACTAAGATACCCCGGCCCATGCATTATCGCAAGTACCCCATATGTCCTATTTTTAGCAAAGTCATGCTAAAATTCACGGAAAATTTCAGCATGACCTTTGCTGAAAATAGGACATATGGAGTACCCGAATTTGCCGGAACGGAAGTTAATCGACATTCCGGCAAACTCAAGGGCCTCTCGGGGTACCTGCAAATTCATCACGACATGATGGTCGGAGACAAAACCCAGCAAACTAGCACCACAATGTGCCTCTACTTTCATATGGATGAAAAGGCCACAGACCATATGGTCCTCTGCTTTCATATGGACAAAAATCAGCTCAACTTATGTGAGCTTCCATTCCAGATCTAATAGCAGCAAGTTGTTCACTTGTAGCTCAACTTATGTGAGCTGCCTTCAAGAAAAGAAATCTGCAGTGGCACATCTGCTCTCTGAATACATTGGCAAGAAAGAAAACAACACCTAGTGCCATCCATCTGCTATGGCCGTATCATGCAGATTAACTAAGCACTAACAGGTAATTATATAACAGAAAACTTGGCACATACGTGTCACTTAGCTTGGGCAAGCAACATACCTCGTCCTCTTGGTTAGTCCAAACAAGCTGTATGCTGAGCCTCAACTCACCACCTGCACATTTGACAGCACCCATGAAATGAAAAACTAAACATAATTGTCAACCAACAAAACCAAAACACAAACAGGACTTCAAATTTTCACGATCAGGAAGAAAAATAGGGTTTTCAACTACTATATTCAGTTTCATGGCATCAGTTGAACATTTGAAAAAGAACAAGCTTCATTTAAATATCTTGCTGCTAACAAACATAACTAATGTCAGTACTCAAAAAATAGAGTGACCACACAGGGAACAAACAAACTATTCACTTTTTATTTCTTCAGAATTGGACCAGACAGAGAACAACTCCTTGGAAGCAAACTTATATGAAAAGGTTCAGCAACTTGAAACGTAACTCTTATATGAAAATCTTCTGTATGATCAAGTAAGCAGAGCACATGTATATACCTGTATCACTGTCTTGGAGGCAACAAACGCCTCAATTTTTCTCCAACCGTGATCGAACCTGATCGCCTATGCTTCTTCTTTCACTCTCCTGCATAAAGTTATTGTTACTACCTGGGAGGGATTATATGCTTGTTTACCACTACTAATACCATTTTTTAATATAATATTCATTCTCCTGCTATTTCTTTTCTTACAAGTGTTGATGCCATAGTGTCTCAGGTTCTTCCTAGTTAAAACATGTGATTTTGAGAAGGAATTTGCCCAATTTTCGCAGGGAGACAAAACTTAGCTAAAAATTTGATATAACAAGTAGTCCATGAAATTATATTTCCTCTAGGCAAAGTAGAAGATATTATTTTGTTTTTCCTCTAAGGTAAAGGAAATAGCCATCACTTTGAAGTGTCTAATAGATGAAATAATGTATGAGTTAGAAAGATATGTGCAAGTGTCTGAAGGCATCCTGTGAAGCAGAGCTTCCAAATTGATCTTCTTGAAACATTGTTACTAAGTAAGGCTTAATTTCATATTTTTGCAAACTAAGGTAAACCAATTATTACATGCATAAATTTCTCATTTGGAGAAGCCAAGTATCAAAGGTTTCGAACCATGAGAATTTATTGCATTTTTCGGTGACAACACGGCTAGGAAAAAAAGACTCTGATACAGAGACTAATGACGCGATGCCCCCCTCCCTTAGAGGCATTATCACAAACACCTATCAAGCACAATCCTTTCACATGTAAACTTGAGCATGCTCTGGAAAAATCACGCAGCAACCAAAAAAATTGAACAGAGGATGCAAGAGGAAGGAGGGAGGGGGGATGAGGGAACAGGGAGGAAGGACAAAGGAGTGGTGGCTACCTGCCTACGGACTGGTCGCCGGCGTAGCTCCGGGCGGCAGCGTTGCTGGGCAGGAGTGCCTGCTCCAGGGAGGGCGGCGCCGCTGGTGGGAGCGGCTACTTGATGGGGAGAGGCGCTGCTGGGGTCCTGTACCGGAGGCGGGGCAGCGGAGGGTTCAGCCGGCTGGGCGCGCCGCGGCGGCGGGCCGGCAGTTGTGGCGGCGGCTAGGAAGCCTAGCTGTCGGGCTC
>NC_041384.1:189144664-189163307 GCF_002162155.2 Triticum dicoccoides | reverse complement strand
GGGGGACGGTGAGGGAGGTGGTCGGGTGCGGCGGGGGAAGCAAGCACGGCCGGGGACGGCGAGCACGGGGGAAGTGGTGGGCGATGGTGGTCAGGCGCGGGTGAGACGAGGCAGGGGAGGGACTAGAGAGAAATGGAGATTGGGGATTTTAGTGTGGGGGGAGGCTTAGCAATGGCGCACCACCCAGGGGTGCGCCATAAGTACATCCATAGCAATGGCGCACCACCGAGGGGTGCGCCATAAGTAATTTAATCTAGCCCGACTTGTCAGGTTATATACAACCTAACCCTATCTACAACAGACCCCGCCCACTAGCCCGACTGGTCAATACGCAGCACACACCAGGTGGTCCTAGGTTTGATTCCCAGGCTCCCCAATATTTTTATGCATTTTAAATCCTGTTTGATATTTATTTGTGTTTAAATATGTTCAAACTTGTTTAAATCATAACAATAATGTTTTTTTATAAAAACAGTAATAACCCCCAAGGGTGCGGGGGGCCGGGTGCTCGTCGGCGGCGGTGGAGCGGGGGAGGGTTGCTGTGGGTCATCGGCAGCGGTGGAGCTAGCTAGCGGGGGAGGGTGCGGGTCGGATCGAGATTGAGATGGAGGGTGAATCGAGATCGAGATGGAGGGGGATCGAGATCGAGTGTCCTCATGAATTAAAAAAGTGCCCATGAAATTTAAAAATATTCAAGATATCAAAAAGTGCCCATGAAATACAATCGAGAAATGAAGACTACGATTTAAATACAATCGATCTTAGCTAGCTATCTGTTCACAATCTTCTTGCCCTTCTTTTTCGCAAATGGAGTTCTTCTATGGAACGGACGTCCTTTAGGTAGGGTGGTCCTGCTTCTTCTTGTGGTGTGTGCTGCTACTTCATCGTCGTCGTCATGTTCGATCTTCCGATGATCTTCCTTTTGCCTCTCCTCACGACAACACGACTGGGCTTTGACGGGTCGGTAATGAAGAAGCATTGGTCCACTTGGGAAGCCAGTACCCATGGCTCATTTTTCGCGGTGACGTTTGCGCCCGCGGTCTTGGATTTGGCTTCGGGTATAACCATGGTGGTCAAATACCGGTCTTCTTTTAGGACGCTCTTGGCCCATCTGACACAGAACATCGGGACCTTCTCTCCAGCGTAGCTCAGCTCCCAGATCTCCTCGATCCTTCCGTAGTATCTGTCCTTGTCGTTGCCGGTGTAGGATTCCATCGTTACCCCGGAGTTCTGATAACCATCGCTCTTCATGTCCTTGTCCTCGGTGTAGAATGTGTAGCCGTTGATATCCTATGCCTCATAGGTCATCAGGTTGTGCTTGGTGCCCTGTGACAAGGCGAATATGAGTTGTTCTTCCGCGGAAGAATCCTCATGTAAAGGGTACGACAGAAGCTTCTGCTTGAACCAACGCGTGAAACATGAGTTGTGCTCTTTGAGTATATCTCCGTCCGTCCTCTGTTGGCCTCGGTCATTATACGTCTTCTCAATAAAGGTTTTGGGCTCTACCACCCAAGGATCGACCACGTCTATGTGTTGTAGCGCGACTAGGTTTGCTCTTTCGAAGTCGGCGAGTCGACCCTCGAAGTCGACATGCATTTCGCGGCGACCTTCACGGTGACCCCATCCAGTGAGCTTGCCGAGGTGCCTGTTGACGGGCAGACCAACGGGGTTCTCGATGCCTAGATAATTCGTGCAGTAGGAGATGCACTCTTCAGTCAGAAAGCCCCTGGCTATACTTCCCTCTGGACGTGACATGTTGCGAACGTATCCTTTGATGACACAATTCATCCTTTCGAACGGCATCATGCTGTGCAGGAACGACGGCCCGAGTTGGATGATATCCTCCACGATATGGACCAGCAAATGCACCATAACGTCGAAGAATGCGGGTGGGAAGTACATCTCAAGCTCGCATAGTATCACCACAATCTCTTCCTGTAGCCTTCTGAGTTGCCTCACGCCAATCGACTTCCGAGAGATGACGTCGAAAAAGTTGCATAGGCCAAATAGCGTTTCACGGACGTGCGCGTCCATGATCCCATGGATTGCAACTGGAAGTATCTGCGTCATCAGCACGTGACAGTCGTGAGACTTCATCCCGCTGAACTTCTGCTTCGCTGGGTCTAGGTATCTGCTTATCTTCCCCGCGTAACCGTAAGGAAGTTTTACTCCTAGGAGGCAGGTGAAAAACTGCTCGATCTCCTCCTGACTTAGAGTGAAGCACGCGGGAGGGTAGTCATTTTCGGTCTTCTTGGCCTTTTTGCCTTTGCGACGACTTTCTGTGTCCTGCTTCGCCTCATCATCATCATCATCATCATCATCATCATCATCATTAGTGTGAAGCTCCTGCCTGTTGCCCATTGATTTCAAGTCTGCCCTTGCTTTCGGCCCATCTTTGGTCCTCTCTGGCATGTTGAGCAGGGTACCAAGCAGACTCTCGCACACGTTCTTCGTGATATGCATGACATCAATGCTGTGAGGCACACGGTGGATCTTCCAGTACGGCAAGTCCCAGAAAACAGACCTCGTTTTCCATACCTTCAGCAGCGGCTCTAGCGCCTTTCGCTTCTTTCCCGGCTCTGGCGCCTTTTGCTTCTTTCCCGACAGTGGGCAGTCTTTCCAATTTTTCAACAGCTCGTCTATTTCCTCGCTGCTCCTCGTACACGGGCATTTTCGGGGTTCGGTTTCACCATCGAACAGATCCTTGCGTTTCCTCCACGGGTCATCGTCGCGAAGCCACCTTTGATGTCCCATGAACACGGTTTTTGAAGACCCGGGATCTCTATCTAGCTAGCGATATGTTGTGTCATCCATGCACCTTACGCATCCAGAAAATCCGTGGACTACCTGCCCCGCGAGATATCCGTAACCGAGATAGTCGTGCACCGTCGTGAGTAGTGCGGCTCTCATAGGGAAATATTCTTTCTCTGCGGCGTCCCATGTATTGGCTGGCATTTTCCACAGCGTGTCTAGCTCCTCCTTCAGCAGCCCCAGATACAGATTGACGTCGTTCCCTGGTTGTTTCGGCCCTTCAATTAGCATACTCATGTGAATGTACTTCCTCTTCATGCACAACCAGGGGGGAAGGTTGTACATCCATACAAACACAGGCCAGGTGCTATGTGTGCTTCTCTGGCTGCCAGACGGATTGACTCCATCGGTGCTCGCGCCCAGCACGATGTTCCTTGGATCCTTCCCAAATTCTGGGTATTCGAAGTTCAATGCTTGCCACTGGCTCGCATCCTTAGGGTGACTCAGCATCTTGTCTTTTTTATTTATCTCTGTATCATTTCCGTCATCTTCCCGCTTCTTCTCCTCCCTATCCGCGTGCCAACGCAGGAGCTTTGCTACCTTAGGGTCCGCGAAATACCGCTGCAGACGAGGAGTGATCGGAAAGTACCACAACGATTTTTGAGGAGCTTTCTTCCTCTTGTTGTATCGAGTGACGCCGCACACCGGACATATGGTAGACTTCGCGTGCTCGTCCCGATAAATGATACAATTGTTCATGCACACATGGTATTTCACATGCGGTAAATCCAGAGGACACATGATTTTCTTTGCCTCCTCGAAACTGGTCGGGCACTTGTTCCCCTTGGGAAGACGTTCGTGCCAGAATGACATGTTCTCGTCGAAGCATGCGTCGGTCATTTTGTGTTTTACCTTCATCTCCAGAGCCATGAGCATTACTTTTAGGCGGGTATCCTCGGGCCTGCATCCTTCATACAATGGAGTAACCGCGTCTATCTCCAGTTGATCCAGCTTGGCTTTCTCTCGGGCGGCAGCTCTTGCGTTATCCGTCTTCTTGAGAAGCAGCACTTGAATATGAGGGTCCTGCACCCAGCCTCCATCGTCGTCTGCTCCGGCATCTTCATCTTCATGATCATGCCCTTCGTCTTGATCTTCCTCATCATCATGTACGACATCTTCTACATGATGACTATGTGCAGCATCACCGTCGTGATCATGTCCTGGAGATTCTTCGTCTTCTCGCCCGCCCTCGCCACGGTGGTACTTGTCTTGTTGCCCTTCCTCATTTCTTGCCCAGCCCCAGCCATGGACGACTTCATAGTCATCTTCATCACCTTTCCACCGATAGCCATCCATGAAACCACACAAGAGCAGGTGGTCCCGCACCTGCCCGGAATCCGGGTCCGCCATAAGGCTCTTCAGCTTGCATCTTCGACACGGACATCTTATCTCCGTCTCGTTCTTTTGAAGCATCTCGGCCTTCGCGGAGCTCAAAAACCTATTCACGATGCCTTCAGTCATCGTGCGGACCATGGTTGCCTGTGGGGTAGAGCAAAACGATATTTTAGAACCAAGAAAAAATTTGGCATGACCTTCCCTAAAAATAGGACCAAAAAGAATGCATAGTGCCAAAATTCTCGCCGAAACGGAAATGAATCAAAACATTCCGGCAAAATATTGGCAACTATCGCATTTCAAATATCGGTACCTTCAAACACAAACATATATCTAACACCACAAACCCATGCAACACCACAAACATACATAGATCTAGCTAGGCCACAAAAAATGCATGTGCACGTTGTTGGAGCGAGCTAGGGAGAAAAAAAGTAGATCTACATCATGAAGATAGCTTTCCCCTTACTTACCTATCAAAAAAAGGTAATTTCACCACTTAATTTTGATGAATCTATGGTGGAAATGAGGTGAGGAGGAGGAGGCAGCCGAAAGCTTGGAGAAGGAGGTGGAGGGAATGAAGTGGGGAAAGTGAGTGGGTAGGTGTGGGGCTGTCCAAAATATCTTGTTGGGGTCCCAGCTTACTAATGGCGCACCACAAGGAAATGCGCCATTAGTAACCCTGGTTACTAATGGCACACCTGCAGGTGGTGCGCCATTAGAAGATTTGCAAAAAAGTAAAAAATATAAATATATATACTAATGGCGCACCGTGTAATAATGCGCCATTACTAGTTTAAACTAGTAATGGCGCACTGTGAAATGGTGCGCCATTAGTAGTTTTGCAAAAAAAAGAATAAGAAAAAAATTACAGTAATGGCGCACTCTCTGCCTGGTGCGCCATTACTAGTTAGAACTAGTAATAGCGCATTGTCGACCTGATGTGCCATTAGTATGTATGGAAAAATGAAAAAAAATTTAATACTAGTGGCGCACCCTGTTTCTGGTGCGCCATTAGTGTCTTCCACACTAATGGCGCATCACCAACAGGTGCGCCATTAGTATATAGTAGTGGCGCACTACTTCCCTGGTGCGCCATTAGTATCAATCCTATCTATAGCCCTTTTCCTAGTAGTGCGCGGTTGATGTAGTTGAACGTCTTCGTGATCCAACCGATCAAGTACCGAACGCACAACACCTCCGCCATATGCACACGTTCAGCTCGGTGACGTCCCTCGAACTCTAGATCCAGCTGCGGCCGAGGGAGAGTTTCGTCAGCACAACGGTGTGGTGACGGTGATGATGAAGTTACCGATGTAGGGCTTCGCCTAAGCACTACGTCAATATGAATGAGGTGTGTTTCAATGGAGGGGGGCACCGCACAAGGCTAAAACAATTGTCAACTTTTGTGTTCTAGGGTGCTCCCTGCCCCCGTATATAAAGGAGCAAGGGGGAGGCCGGCCGGCCCTATAGGGCGCGCCCAAGGGGGGTAATCCTACTCCTAGTAGGAGTTGGACCCCCCTTTTCCTAGTCCTACTAGGAGAAGAAGGAAGGAGATGGGAAGGAGAAGCAAGGAGGCGACGCCGCCCCCTCCACCTAGTCCAATTTGGAGTAGGCCCATTGGGGGGGGGGGCACGGCCAGCCCTTGGCTGCTCCCTCTCTCTCCCTTAAGGCCCATAACTTCCTCGGTGGTTCCGATAACCCTTCCGGCACTCCGATAAATACCCTATACACCTCGGAACCATTCTGGTGTCCAAATATAGTCATCCAAAATATCAATATTTATGTCTCGACCATTTTGAGACTCCTCGTCATGTCCGTGATCTCATATGGGACTCCGAACTACCGTCGGTACATCAAAACACATAAACTCATAATACCGATTGTCACCAAACTTTAAGCGTGCGGACCCTACGGGTTCAAGAACTATGTAGACATGACCGAGACTCATCTTCGGTCAATAACCAATAGCGGAATCTGGATGCTCATATTGGTTCCTACATATTCTACGAAGATCTTTATCGGTCAAACCACATAACAACATACGTTGTTCCCTTTGTCATCGGTATGTTACTTACCCGAGATTGGATCGTCGGTATCATCATACCTAGTTCAGTCTCGTTACCGGCAAGTCTCTTTACTCGTTCTGTAATGCACCATCCCGCAACTAGCTCATTAGTTATATTGCTTGCAAGGCTTATAGTGATGTGCATTACCGAGAGGGCCCAGAGATACCTCTTTGACAATTGGAGTGACAAATCCTAATCTTGATCTATGCCAACTCAAAACACTATCAGAGACACTTGTAGAGCATCTTTATAATCACCTAGTTACGTTGTGACATTTGATATCACACAAAGTGTTCCTCCGGTATTCGGGAGTTACATAATCTCATAGTCATAGGAACATGTATAAGTTATGAAGAAAGCAATAGCAATAAACTAAATGATCATAGTGCTAAGCTAACAGATGGGTCATGTCAATCACATCATTCTCTAATGATGTGATCCCATTTATCAAATGACAACTCATGTCTATGGTTAGGAAACTTAACCATCTTTGATTAACGAGCTAGTCAAGTAGAGGCATACTAGTGACACTCTGTTTATCTATGTATTCACACATGTACTAAGTTTCCGGTTAATACAATTCTAGCATGAATAATAAACATTTATCATGATATAAGGAAATATAAACAATAACTTTATTATTGCCTCTAGGGCATATTTCCTTCACAATGCCTCCAGGACCGTTCTCTTTCCCTTGACATGCTTGTCTACCATACTAGCGATCAGGGGGGCTATGTCCTTAGCCGTAAATCCATGTATCCATCTGTCAGTCTAGAAGAGAACTTTGCTTCCCTCTCCAACTTTGATGTGAACTAAGCTGTCAAAAACTGCCTTGGCCTCCTTGTACCATGAGGTGCAGCCCTTGCCAGGGCCGGTAGGGCTCTGTCCTTCTAAGCCACTCCCATCGGACGCGCATGGCCAGACCTTGGATCTTTAGGTTCTTAACTCCCAGACCTCCAAAACAAGTTGGCCTGCAGATGGTGGCCAGGCCACTAAGCACCGCCCGCCATTGACTGCCTCTTTCTCGGCCCAGAAAAAAGCTCGCGTCCATTTGTCCACTTCTTCCAGCACCTATTGTGGCGCTTTCATGACGAGCAAATGGTGTATGGGATGAGCCGTGATAACGCTGTTAATAAGCACAAGTCTCCCAGGTCTCTGAATCAGGCCGCATTGCCAAGCTGGGATGAAGTTTTTGACCTGATCAAGCATGGACTGCTACCTCTTGAGCACTGCATTCGTTTTCCCTTGAAGAGGAAAGGGTTATGCAGCAAAGTAGCGTAAGTATTTCCCTCAGTTTTTGGGAACCAAGGTATCAATCCAGTAGGAGGCCACACGCAAGTCCCTCGTACCTACACAAACAAATAAGAACCTCGCAACCAACGCGATAAAGGGGTTGTCAATCCCTACACGGTCACTTACGAGAGTGAGATCTGATAGAGATGATAAGATAATATTTTTGGTATTTTTATGATAAAGATTAAAAGTAAAGATTGCAAAATAAAAGGGTAATAGAAATATCTTGTTAATGGAAGATTAATATAATGGAGAATAGACACGGGGGCCATAGGTTTCACTAGTGGCTTCTCTCAAGATAGCATAAGTATTACAGTGGGTGAACAAATTGCTGTCGAGAAATTGATAGAAAAGCGAATAATTATGAGAATATCTAGGCATGATCATGTATATAGGCATCACGTCCGTGACAAGTAGACGGACTCCTGTCTGCATCTACTACTATTACTCCACACATCGACCACTATCCAGCATGCATCTAGAGTATTAAGTTCATAAGAACAGAGTAACGCATTAGGTAAGATGACATGATGTAGAGGGATAAACTCAAGCAATATGATATAAACCCCATCTTTTTATCGTCGATGGCAACAATACAATACGTGTCGTTTCCCTTTCTGTCACTAGGATCGAGCACCGCAAGATTGAACCCAAAGCTAAGCACTTCTCCCATTGCAAGAAAGATTTATCTAGTAGGCCGAACCAAACTGATAACTCGAAGAGACTTGCAAAGATAACCAATCATACATAAAAGATTTCAGAGAAGAATCAAATATTGTTCATAGATAGACTTCATCATAAACCCATAATTCATCGGATCTCGACAAACAAATCACAAAAAGAGTTACATCGAATAGATCTCCAAGAAGAACGAGGAGAACTTTGTATTGAGATCAGAAGTGAGAGAAGAAGCCATCTAGCTAATAACTATGGACCCGATGGTCTGAAGTAACCTACTCACACATCATCGGAGGGGCCATGGAGTTGATGTAGAGGCCCTCCGTGATCGATGCCCCCTCCGGCGGAGCTCCAGAAAAGGCCCCAAGATGGGATCTCTTGGGTACAGAAGGTTGCGGCGGTGGAAATAGGGTTTCGTGGTGCTCCTGGATGTTTTCAGGGTATATGAGTATATATAGGAGGAAGAAGTAGGTCGGTTGAGCCACAAGGGGGGAGGGCACGCCCAAGGGGTAGGCGCGCCCCTGCCTCGTGTTCTCCTCGGTTGTTTCTTGATGTCCACTCCAAGTCCTCTGGATCACGTTTGTTCCAAAAATCATGTTCCCGAAGGTTTCATTCCGTTTGGATTCCGTTTGATATTCCTTTTCTGCGAAACACTGAAATAGGCAAAAAACAACAATTTGCACTAGGCCTTGGGTTAATAGGTTAGTCCCAAAAATAATTTAAAAGTGTAAAATAAAGCCAATTAAACAACCAAAACAGAATATATAATATGATGGAACAATCAAAAATTATAGATACATTGGAGACGTATCATGGGCTGCCATTGAACTTTGGTGAGCTTGTGTATGCTGAGTTGTATCCCTAGATATTTGCAAGGGAACTCTCCAATTTGGCAGTTAAAGAGCTGCAACACTCTCTCCGAATCTCCTTGTTGTCCTTGGATCAAAGTTGAAGAAGTTTTGCGATAGTTCACTCGAAGGCCGGAAACATGTCCAAAGACATGTAAAACCTCTTTGATGCAAAGGAGATCCGGCTCCGTAGGGTGCACAAAAAGTGCGACGTCGTCAGCGAATAGAGAGAGCCTTTGGTTTGCCAGCATGCCGTTGAAGGAAGACAGGACACCAGCTGCTGCTGCCTTGCAGATCAGGGCCGATAGGGCATCCATTGCCATGACAAAGAGGAGAGGAGAGCTAGGATCTCCCTGGCGAAGCCCGCGAGCATGATCAAACCTCCTTCCTTGGTTCCCCTTCACAATGACTCGAGTAGACACCGACTGCAGCAAGATCGCAACCCACTTTCTGAAATTGTTGCCAAAGCCCTTTGCTCTCAGAACTTCAAACAAGAATGGCCACAATATGGCGTCGAACGCACGCGATATGTCGAGCTTTAGAAAAAAAGTTGGCGTCTTGCGGGCGTGCATCTTCCTTTCCACTTTCTTGACCAAGGGGAAGTAATCGTGTAAGCTTATCCCTTGAATGAATGCGGACTAGTTCACGTTGACAAGCTCAGGTAATCTCCTTCTAATTCTGTTGGCCAACATCTTGGAGAAGAGTTTGCCGAAGCTGTGGGGTAGACTGATCGTACGGTAATCACCCACTTCCTCTGCATCACTATGCTTGGGGATGAGCACCAGCAAAGCTCTGTTAAGTTTTGTAAAGCCTCGGCCGTCTCCCACGAACAGCTTCAAGATGCCTGGCATGATGTATCCGTTGATGCTAGGCCATGCCCTTTGATAAAAAGCTCCAATGAAACCATCCGGACCCGACGCCCTGTCCGGGGGCATCTCCTTGATCACCTTCCAAACCTCGTCTTCGGTGAAAATTTCCTCCAGCTCATGGAGATCAGTAGGTTGCATTTCAAGGGCGTCTAGGTCAAGGGTGAAATCGCGCGCCTGATCTTTGCCTTGAAGCTCCTCAAAGAAAGAGGAAAAAGCTGCCTATGTGTACCTCGTCTCCTACCCTGATTTGCGGGATGAAGTTTTTTGCTCTCCTGCCATTGGCGAAAGCTTGGAACAGTTTCGTATTAGGGAGAAAGTATTTCCCTCAGTTAAGAACCAAGGTTTATTGAAGCAGTAGGATTCGCCAAGCTAACAACTTTAGTAGTACTTGCACACAAACAATTAATTTGCTTGCACCAAACAAATGCAAGGGGGTCGTCACTCTCCTTGTTCTTGATAGTTAAAAGATTAAAAACAAATAGTGAAAGGGTAAAGTTGAAAGAAAGTAAAAGAGCAAGTATAGGAGTTTTGTATTGATGGACAATAGGGCCATAGGTTCACTAGTGGCATCTTTTTGGACAAATTACTGTTGGACAATTGAAAGAATTGCGCAAATTATAACTATGATCATTCATGGCATAATCTCACATGTGCATTACATCTGTGATAAGTAGTTTGTAATCCAACTGCATCTACTACTATTACCCCATCCTAATATCTCTATCCAGCATCTATCACATCCCTAGTATCTGGCAATGCCCTAGGCTAGCTTCATGTGTGCATCATGTTTAAATTCAAATGAATATGAAATGGGGATGACAGAAAACCCCCAACACCCCCTTAATCCAACTAGGGTTTACAAAAATCTTTTTCAATGAACCTGAAATGCCCTTCTAAACTGTTCATCATCTTTGCCATGGTCTAGAACCTCTGACAAAAATGGTGCACATATTTCTAGGACATCACAGGGTCACTGAATTAAATCATACTCTATTTGCACTTGGGCATTTAAATGCTATAAAATACTTTAAATGTCCAAATAATCATAAACTTAAATGTTTAAAGTGTGCTTGAGCAAGTTTTATGATTTTTGAGTGTGCTTAAGTATTTTTAATAAAGCCACAAAGTTACGGAACAAAAGAAAAAAGAAAGCAGAAACAGATAGAGAGAGATCTCACCTGGGCCTAGTCACCTGGTGGCCCAGCTCGCTGGCCCAGCCCACCTGGGCTCCCTATCGCATTCCTCCTCGTGCCAGTAGGCGAGGGCATGTGGCCACCGCGTGCCGGCACGCGCCCGAGCCACCTCCTGCTTCCGCCGCTTCTGGAGCTAGCCCCGAGTGCCACGCACTCCCCCTCGCCCCCTGCACCTCTCCTCTCTCCCCTGGACCCCAACCCCTCCTGTGCTCCCCTCTCGCGCGCACCACCGAGCGGAGCTCGTCACTGCTACGTCTTGAGCTTGCGTTGGTTTTCCCTGAAGAGGAAGGGATGATGCAGCAGAGTAGCGTAAGTATTTCCCTCGGTTTTTGAGAACCAAGGTATCAATCCAGTAGGAGGCCACGCTCAAGTCCCTCGTACCTGTACAAAACGATAGCTACTCGCAACCAACACGGTTAGGGGTTGTCAAGCCCTTCACGATCACTTACGAGAGTGAGATCTGATAGATAGAATATTTTTGGTATAAAGATGCAAAGTAAAAAGTAAAGGCAAAATAAATAGAAAAACAATATAAAAGTGATGGAGATTGATATGATGAGAATAGACCCGGGGGCCATAGGTTTCACTAGTGGCTTCTCTCAAGAGCATAAGTATTCTACGGTGGGTGAACAAATTACTGTTGAGCAATTGATAGAATTGAGCATAATTATGAGAATATCTAGGCATGATCATGTATATAGGCATCATGTCCGTGACAAGTAGACTGAAACGATTCTGCATCTACTACTATTACTCCACTCATCGACCGCTATCCAGCATGCATCTAGAGTATTAAGTTAAAAACAGAGTAATGCCTTAAGCAAGATGACATGATGTAGAGAGATAAATTCATGCAATATGAAATAAACCCCATCTTGTTATCCTCGATGGCAACGATGCAATACGTGCCTTGCTGCCCCTTCTATCACTAGGTAAGGACACTGCAAGATCGAACCCAAAGCTAAGCACTTCTCCCATGGCAAGAACTACCAATCTAGTTGGCCAAACCAAACAGATAATTCGAAGAGACTTGCAAAGATAACCAATCATGCATAAAAGAATTCAGAGAAGATTCAGATATTATTCATAGATAGACTTGATCATAAACCCACAATTCATCGATCTCAACAAACACACCGCAAAAAGAAAATTACATCGAATAGATCTCCACGAGAGAGGGGGAGAACTTTGTATTGAGATTCAAAGAGAGAGAAGAAGCCATCCAGCTAATAACTATGGACCCGAAGGTCTGAGGCAATCTACTCACACTTCATCGGAGAGGCTATGGTGATGTAGAAGCCCTCCGTGATGACGGCCCTCTTCCGGCGGAGCTCCGGAACAGGCCCCAAGATGGGATCTCGTGGATACAGAAAGTTGCGGCGGTGGAATTAGGTTTTTGGCTCCTGTTCTGATCGTTTGGGGGTACGTGTGTATATATAGGAGGAAGGAGTACGTCGGTGGAGCAACGAGGGGCCCACGAGGCAGGGGGCACGCCCTAGGGGGGCGCCCCCCACCCTCGTGACCGCCTCTTTTGTTCCTTGGAGCAGGGTCCAAGTCTCCTGGATCACGTTCGGTGAGAAAATCATGTTCCCGAAGATTTTATTCCGTTTGGACTCCGTTTGATATTCCGTTTCTTCGAAACACTGAAATAGGCAAAAAACAGCAATTCTGGGCTGGGCCTCTAGTTAATAGGTTAGTCCCAAAAATAATATAAAAATGGAAAATAAAGCCCAATATAGTCCAAAACAGTAGATAATATAGCATGGAGCAATCAAAAATTATAGATAGGTTGGAGACGTATCAGTCGCCACCTCGCCGTTCACCATGGCCACCGCCTCCCCCTCGCCTCACTGACCTGTCCACGAGCCCCGCCACCGTCGCCCACGCCTCTCCGTCGAGCCACGTGACGCGGGAAGCCCTGGAGAGCCGCCATCGCCGTCGTCTTCACCTCCGGCCGCCGGAGATCGCCTTCGCTGCCCCGTTGACCCCAGCGCGTCCCCGAGCCCGCTGAGCATCTCGTCGTACCCACCGTGAGCTCCTGCTCATGCTCCCCCTCTCCGTTTTCCCCTCGTGCGCTGTAGTCGTCGCCTCGCCTGCAACCGAACGCGCAGCCGCCCGCGCTCGTCACCAGTGATGCTCCGGTGACCATTTGGTCCCGAGCATGCACCCATCATACTCACCGCACCACGTAGACGCCGTAGGTGCTAAACGCACATCGCCACGGCCACCGCAACCGCGTCCCCCTTCGCTCTCGACTCCGGCCGCCGCAAACCTCATCGCTGGCGCTGCTCCCGGCCACCCCAGCCTCCTCCACCGCCACCGTTGGATGTGCCACTCCACCCTCTTCCTGTAGCTGCTCTCTGCGCGCCAAAAGAGCCCCTGTAGGTGGATCCCGATGCGCTCCGCCACGTCCGGCCTCGCCGGCGGCTAAATGCCGGCGGGTTGACCACTTTGACCGGCAGGGTTTGACCCCGTCTGCCCAGGGGTTTGACCCCTCTCTCACACTGACATGCGGGCCCCGCCCGGCTAATTAATCTAGTTTAAGTTTAAACTTAATTAGTTTAACCTAGGTTAGTGCTAAATAAACTAGGTTAGTTTAGCTAGCCACTGACACGCGGGCCCTAGTGGTCAGGTTTGACCTGGACCGGCCCTGTTGACCGCAGAAATCAAAGTGACGTCATGCTGACGTGGTAATTCTCTTTGGAATTTAAATAAATCTTAAATGGTTTAATTATTTCAGAAAATGTTATAAACTTCTAAAAATCATATAAAATCAACAGTAACTCAGAATGAAATAAGTTATATATGAAAAACGATCAGAAAAATCCAATCTTTCCATCTGTACTAGTTTCCTGCATGTTAAAGTAACCTATCCTTCTGTTTAGATGAAACATGATAGTGCACTTATATGAGTTCATAGCTTAGGCTTGTATTTGAATCTTTGATTCAAATAAGCTCAAACCACCCTGGTTTTAGTTGCATTAGCCCAACACACAGCATATTGATTGTGTTTCCTTCTCTGTTGTCGGTGTTTGTCCCCTCTCAGTAGACGTGGTTCCGACGACGAGATCGATGACACCGATGAAGAACTATACTATCTTCAGAAGTGCCAGGCAAGCAAAACCCCCTTGTTCGTTCCGATACAATCCCACTCTCTCGCTCCTGCTCTCTTTTATTGCATTAGGACAACATCGATTCAACTGTTACATGTTGTGGTAGCTGAACCCCTTTTCCTCTGCATGACCTGTCATTTCCACAGTAAATAGATGAAACCCACACTACTAGGAAAAGGCCTACTAATGGCGCACCAGTTTTGCCTACTAATGGCGCATCACTGGTGCGCCATTAGTAGCATGCCACTAGTATATCTTACTAATGGCGCACCATAGGTGCGCCATTAGTATCTGGTATACTAATGGCGCACCAACTAGTGTGCCATTAGTATGAAAAAGCAGGCGCCATTAGTGTGCCTCCTGAGGGGCCATACGTAAGCATGGCTTTGTCATACTAATGGCGCATTCTCTGTTGATGCGCCATTAGTATCCTTTGGCATACTAATGGCGCACCTGGTAGTGATGCGCCATTAGTATGAATATTTGGTTTTTTTTCCTTTTATGATTTTTGACAGGTTACAAAATATATTATTAGATAGAATATAAAATATATTATTAGACAGAATATAGACAGCAGCACACAGCAACATCAGATTCATCGAATACAATAGAAGATTAGTCCCCGAATACAATTCATCATATTAGTCTCCGAATTCAAAAGACCGAACAAAGATAAAACATTACAAGTCTCAAGACCGCGAGTATCGAGTTTGTCGGAAGTAATACTAATCCTAACAAGTCCTACTAATCATCATCATACAACTTCTACTCGTTATTCATAACAAGTCTTACGATCATCATCTTGATAGTCTTCGAACCAACCCTACTTAATTGTTCATCAGCACATGATCATCAGTATTAGGCAGGACCTAAATACCCTATTTAAGCTAAAATAGCATAAAACAATATAGACCCTGACTCTCCATTATGGATAATGGAGAACATCCTGTCTCCAATTCTTGCGCTTCGCTTCCTTTTGCTTCCAAGAAGCTCCTTACGACTGTCCATACATTTTTTCCATCCTTTGATTTTCATGTCTCCACTTCTTTTAGAAATCTCGTATGGACAGTTGAGATTCGTAGGATGACCTGGCTGTATGTTGAAAACATTAACACTACCTTTCAGATACATCATATGAGGCACACAATTCTCTGGGATTATCTGTTGAAAAACATAGTAATGACTTCATAGTTAGCAATGATGTACTAGTTTTAGAAGTATGCAAAAGATGCACGGATGTCGTAATAGTAAAAATCTTACCAGGGTATCTCCATGGTAGTTACCGTAGTTGAACACATGCACTAGTGGCACGTATTTACCATAATGTTGAGGAGTTTGTTTGTGGATAATGTAATTTTCAATGTCAGTACAAAATCCGACCAGATGATTTTTCTCCTTGTAAGTTGTTAATTCGGAGCCATCGGTGTAGTGGGTTTTGTCTACCATCTCCCGCACATTCTTTGAACAATAAAAATAAGCTGTCAATGGAAATAAGCTGTTAACTATTTTGAAATAAACAATATAAATTAGCTAATAACTATGTTTGAGAAACTCACATAGCGGTAGAACTAGAGGCGTATCAACAAGGACCCAAATGTCCATATTGTCTTGGTTGATGTCAGGATTACCAAGATCCATGGTGATAAGCATACCCTCATCAAAACCATACATCTTGCAAAATGCTTCCCAATTTTTGCAACCAAAATGGGTTACGCTCTTAGAATTATGTAGATTTACTTCAAAGTCCACATCGTGATGAGTCCTTAGGTGAATTTTCTTTGTTTCAGAAATTTCATGGTCTTCAAAATCCATCCTCTCCAAGACATAGCGTCTTGCATGGCATGGGATACGCTATACTCGAATTGTAAAAGATGAAAATTACACGTTGAAATAGTTGAAGTCATGCTTAATTATGAAAATAACACTTGCCGTCATTGTGTACCGTTTCAACTTTGAAGGTCTCCTCGAGCTTAATGTTGAAGCGCCGATCATCGTCCAGGTGAGGCATGTCGCACAGACCTCGATTGTCGTGGCACCAGTCGCACTCCGCCGGGAGACTTTCGTCGTCCGATGATGATGATGACATATCCTGGGACAGCTCCCAGAATTGCTTGCCGCCCGAACCACCGGCCTCATTGTTGTGGGCCATGTTTCGCTCTAGATAGGAAAAAAAATTTGGTCAAAAAGTTGGTTATTGTCAAGGAACAAGATCATGGTCTCATCATTTAGGGTTTGTCGACACCGAGGCATCCTAAAAGCCTAAGCTTTCATCATTTAGGGTTTGTCGACGCCGAGGCACCCTAAAAGCCTAAGCGTACATCATTTAGGTTCTCATTGACACCGAGGCATCCGGGGCAGCCAAGTTAAGTTTCCATCATTTAGGGTTTATCGATGCCGAGGCACCCTATGTTGGGCCTAATCACTTGGCACTAATCACTTGGCTCTATTGCCACCTATGGTTTAATGCAACAAGAATGGCAGGGCAGTTGATCCTACTTAACTAAGTACTAAGATACCCCGGCCCATGCATTAGTCGCAAGTACCCCATATGTCCTATTTTTAGCAAAGTCATGCTAAAATTCACGGAAAATTTCAGCATGACCTTTGCTGAAAATAGGACATATGGAGTACCCGAATTTGCCGGAACGGAAGTTAATTGACATTCCGGCAAACTCAAGGGCCTCTCGGGGTACCTGCAAATTCATCACGACACAATGGTCGGAGACAAAACCCAGCCACAGACCATATGGTCCTCTGCTTTCATATGGACAAAAATCAGCTCAACTTATGTGAGCTTCCATTCCAGATATAATATGTCTCCCAACAAAAAATCATCAATAGTTTAGCAAGTCTGTACAAACACAGAAAGAATGACAAATGTATTTTACAGATCATGGCATTGTTTTTACTATATGCACCATGGCAAATTTCTTTTCTTTTTGCAACATGGCAAATTTCTTTTGCACCGGGCCATGGCAAATATAGTCTATGCATCATGAAAATTATAGTATATGGATCATGGCATTTTTTATTCTACATTTTTATTCTATTGATCATGCCAGGAAATTATAGTCTATGCATTTTTTTAATCTCTGGATCATGATCTAACAAAATTGCCATCTCCCATGGCAAATATAGCCTATGCATCATGGAATTTATAATAAAATCTCTTAGAACCTTATGAGAGTATGTACATATACAGATTTTGTTTATTAGCTTGGCACATGTCAAGTCTCACTTGCAGGTGCACATTTTTTTGCTTTCAAAGCACACCTCTTTGTTTTAGCTATCTATATATCTTGTTCTATGTTGCATTTTTAATTCCTGATGTTAACAAGAGTGTTTGTCAAAAGGAAAAACAAAGTTCATGGCAGTGTAGCTAGCTTCTCATGCATCCCTCTTATCATCTAGCTAGCTAACACTTGAATCCATGATGCTTCCAGACTTGAGCATTGAGAGTTTCAGACTAGAACTCACCTCGATGGACGCGGTCGCAGACGAGGTCGTAGACGGCGGCGGAGCAGAGACAAGGTCATAGACACGGTCGTGGTGCTCCAATGGACGCGGCTGCATCAATCATTTGAATTGGCATTCAATCAAACACCTCACAGGCAAGAACAGAAGGTGGAGACAGAGAAGAGAGGGGATCGAGTAGATAGGGAGAGGGCAAGGAGGGAGGAGTAGAGTGGGGAGTCTAGGGGGAGGGAGCTTACGGGCGAAGGAGGAAGGGCAGAGGAGGAGGGGGCTTACGGGCGGCGGCGAGACGGTTGCGGGTCGGCGGCGGTTGTCGTCCTGCACCCTGTGCGGTCGGCGGCAGCGGGATGGTTGGGGGCCGCGGCGGCTTGCTGTCGGTTGGGCGGCGGAGGAGCTGCAGTGGTGGGGGCGCGGGGGCGGCGGCGCATGTAGGGGCGGCGGCGTCGTGGGTCGTCGGGGCAGCGGCGCGCAGGGGCTGAGAGATGTGAGATGGGATCGGCCAGGGATTGGGGCCGAGATTTTAGTCGGGGGAGGTATAGCAATGGCGCACCACCTAGCGGTGCGCCATAAGTAAGTTTTTTTTCTGATAGCAATGGCGCACCCTCCTCTGGTGTGCCATTAGTAACTCTTTTTTTCTGACAGCAATGGCGCACCCTCCTCTGGTGCGCCATTAGTAACATTTGTTTTCATTATTTCTTGTTGCATCTAATAATTTGTTTTTTTATCAAATTTGTTATTTTCATGAGGACTAGAACAGAAGATATCATCAAATAATATCAATTTTTTTTTGAAAATATCATCAAATTTGTTTTTTTATTTTTAATTGAAAATATCATCAAATTTGTTATTTGAAGATATCATCAAATTTCTTATTTCAAAATATCATCAAATTTGTTATTTAAAAATATCTTCAAAAAGTGGGGGAGGGTGCGGGTGTCGGCGGCGACGGTGGAGCGGGCC
>NC_041384.1:189096239-189143980 GCF_002162155.2 Triticum dicoccoides | reverse complement strand
TGGTGGAGCGGGGGAGGGTGCGGTGGGTCGTCGGCGGCAGTGGAGCGGGGGAGGGTGCGGTGGGTCGTCGGCGGCGGTGGAGCGGGGGGGGGGTGCGGGGGGTGCTCGGCGGCGAGGGGGATCTGGCGAGGGGGATAGCTATCGAGAGGGAGGGGGATCGAGATCGAGTGTCCTCATGAATATTCAATATTTTTTCATATTGAATACAATCAATTTTCTGTAGGCCCGAGAAATATTTTTTCATATTGAATACAAAAATATTCATGATTTCAAAAAGTGCCCGAGAAATGAAGGCTACAATTTAAATACAATTCAAAAAGTGCCCGAGTTAGCTATCTGTTCACAATCTTCTTGCCCTTCTTTTTCGCAACTGGAGTTCTTCTGTGGAACGGACGTCCTTTAGGTAGGGTGGTCCTACTTCTTCTTGTGGTGTATGCTGCTACTTCATCATCGTCGTCATGTTCGATCTTCGGGTCGCCGTACTTGTCGAAGTCTTGCTCATTGGCTACTCCATCCATTCCGATGATCTTCCTTTTGCCTCTCCTCACGACAACACGACTGGGCTTTGACCGATCGGTAATGAAGAAGCATTGGTCCACTTGTGAAGCCAGTACCCATGGCTCATTTTTCGCGGTGACGTTTGCGCCCGCGGTCTTGGATTTGGCTTCGGGTATAACCATGGTGGTGAAATACCGGTCTTCTTTTAGGACGCTCTTGGCCCATCTGACACGGAACATCAGGACCTTCTCTCCAGCATAGCTCAGCTCCCAGATCTCCTCGATCCTTCCGTAGTATCTGTCCTTGTCGTTACCGGTGTAGGATTCCATCGTTACCCCAGAGTTCTGATAACCATCGCTCTTCATGTCCTTGTCCTCGGTGTAGAATGTGTAGCCGTTGATATCGTACGCCTCATAGGTCATCAGGTTGTGCTCGGCGCCCTGTGACAAGGCGAATATGAGTTGTTCTTCCGCGGAAGAATCCTCATGTAAAGGGTACGACAGAAGCTTCTGCTTGAACCAACGCGTGAAACATGAGTTGTGCTCTTTGAGTATATCTCCGTCCGTCCTCTGTTGGCCTCGGTCATTGTACGTCTTCTCAATAAATGTTTTGTGCTCTACCACCCAAGGACCGACCACATCTATGTGTTGTAGTGCGACTAGGTTTGCTCTTTCAAAGTCGGTGAGTCGACCCTCAAAGTCGACATGCATTTCGCGGTGACCCTCACGGTGACCCCATCCAGCGAGCCTGCTGAGGTGCCTGTTGACGGGCAGACCAACGGGGTTCTCGATGCCTAGATAATTCGTGCAGTAGGAGATGCACTCTTTGGTCAGAAAGCCCCTGGCTATACTTCCCTCTGGACGTGACATGTTGCGAACGTATCCTTTAATGACACCATTCATCCTTTCGAACGGCATCATGCTGTGTAGGAACGTCGGCCCGAGTTGGATGATATCCTCCACGATATGGACCAGCAGATGCACCATAACATCGAAGAATGCGGGCGGGAAATACATCTCAAGCTCGCATAGTATCACCACGATCTCTTCCTGTAGCCTTCTGAGTTGCCTCACGCCAATCAACTTCCGAGAGATGACATCGAAAAAGATGCATAGGCCAAATAGCATTTCACGGACGTGCGCGTCCATGATCCCACGGATTGCAACTGGAAGTATCTGCGTCATCAGCACGTTACAGTCGTGAGACTTCATTCCGCTGAACTTCTGCTTCGCTGGGTCTAGGTATCTGCTTATCTTCCCCGCGTAACCGTAAGGAAGTTTTACTCCTAGGAGGCAGGTGAAAAACTGCTCGATCTCCTCCTGACTTAGAGTGAAGCACGCGGGAGGGTAGTCATTTCCGGTCTTCTTGGCCTTTTTGCCTTTGCGATGACTTTCTGTGTCCTGCTTCTCCTCCTCCTCCTCATCATCATCATCATCATTAGCGTGAAGCTCCTGCGTGATGCCCATTGATTTCAAGTCTGCCCTTGCTTTCAGCCCATCTTTGGTCCTCTCTGGCATGTTGACCAGGGTACCAAGCAGACTCTCGCACACGTTCTTTGTGATATGCATGACATCAAGGCTGTGAGGCACACGGTGGATCTTCCAGTACGGCAAGTCCCAGAAAACAGACCTCGTTTTCCATACCTTCAGCAGCGGCTCTGGCGCCTTTCGCTTCTTTCCCGGCTCTGGCGCCTTTTGCTTCTTTCTCGGCAGTGGGCAGTCTTTCCAATTTTTCAACAGCTCGTCTATTTCCTCGCCGCTCCTCGTACACGGGCGTTTTCAGGGTTCGGTTTCACCATCGAACAGATCCTTGCATTTCCTCCATGGGTCATCGTCGCGAAGCCACCTTCAATGTCCCATGAACACGGTTTTCGAAGACCCGGGATCTCTATCTAGCTGGCGATACATTGTGTCATCCATGTACCTTACGCATCCAGAAAATCTGTGTACTACCTGCCCCGCGAGATATCCGTAACTGAGATAGTCGTGCACCGTCGTGAGTAGTGTGGCTCTCATAGGGAAATATTCTTTCTCTGCGGCGTCCCACGTATTGGCTGGCGTTTTCCACAGCGTGTCTAGCTCCTCCTTCAGCAGCCCCAGATACAGATTGATGTTGTTCCCTGGTTGTTTCGGCCCTTCAATTAGCATACTCACGTGAATGTACTTCCTCTTCATGCACAACCAGGGGGAAGGTTGTACATCCACACAAACACAGGCCAGGTGCTATGTGTGCTTCTCTGGCTGCCAAACGGATTGACTCCATCGGTGCTCGCGCCCAGCACGATGTTCCTTGGATCCTTCCCAAATTCTGGGTATTCGAAGTTCAACGCTTGCCACTGGCTCGCATCCTTAGGGTGACTCAGCATCTTGTCTTTTTTATTTATCTCCGGATCATTTCCGTCATCTTCCCGCTTCTTCTCCTCCCTATCCGCGTGCCAACACAGGAGCTTTGCTACCTTAGGGTCCGCGAAATATCGCTGCAGACGAGGAGTGATCGAAAGTACCACACCGATTTTCGACGATCTTTCTTCCTCTTCTTGTATCTAGTGACGCCGCACACGACATATGGTAGACTCCGCGTGCTCGTCCCGATAAATGATACAATTGTTCATGCACACATGGTATTTCACGTGCGGTAAATCCACAGGACACACGATTTTCTTCGCCTCCTCGAAACTGGTCGGGCACTTGTTCCCCTTGGGAAGACGTTCGTGCCAGAATGACATGTTCTCGTCGAAGCATGCGTCGGTCATTTTGTGTTTTACCTTCATCTCCAGATCCATGAGCGTTACTTTCAGGCGGGTATCCTCGGGCCTGCATCCTTCATAGAATGGAGTAACCGCGTCTATCTCTAGTTTCTCTCGGGCGGCAGCTCTTGCGTTATCCGTCTGCTTGAGAAGCGGCTCTTGAATATGAGGGTCCTACACCCAACCTCCACCGTCGTCTGCTCCGGCATCTTCATCTTCATGATCATGCCCTTCGTCTTGATCTTCCTCATCATCATGTATGACATCTTCTACATGATGACTGTGTACAGCATCACCGTCGTGATCATGTCCTGGAGATTCTTCGTCTTCTCGCCCGCCCTCGCCGCGGTGGTACTTGTTTTGTTGCCCTTCCTCATTTCTTGCCCGGCCTCGGCCATGGACGACTTCATAGTCATCTTCATCACCTTGCCACCGATAGCCATCCATGAAACAACGCAAGAGCAGGTGGTCCCACACCTGCCCAGAATCCGGGTCCGCAATAAGGCTCTTCAGCTTGCATCTTCGACACAGACATCTTATCTCCGTCTCGTTCTTTTGAAGCATCTCGGCCTTCGCGGAGCTCAAAAACCTATTCACGATGCCTTCAGTCATCGTGCGGACCATGGCCGCCTGCGGGGTAGAGCAAAACGATATTTTAGAACCAAGAAAAAATTTGGCATGACCTTCCCTAAAAATAGGACCAAAAAGAATGCATAGTGCCAAAATTCTCGCCGAAACGGAAATGAATCAAAACATTCCGGCAAAATATTGGCAACTATCGCATTTCAAATACCGGTACCTTCAAACACAAACATATATGCAACACCACAAACACATGCAACACCACAAACATACATAGATCTAGCTAGGCCACAAAAAGTGCATGTGCACGTTGTTGGAGCGAGCTAGGGAGAAAAAAGTAGATCTACATCATGAAGGTAGCTTTCCCCTTACTTACCTATCAAAAAAAGGTAATTTCACCACTTAATTTTGATGAATCTATGGTGCAAATGAGGTGAGGAGGAGGAGGCAGCCGAAAGCTTCGAGAAGGAGGTGGAGGGAATGAAGTGGGGAAAGTGAGTGGGTAGGTGTGGGGCTGTCCAAAATATCTTGTTGGGGTCCCAGGTTACTAATGGCGCACCACAAGGAACTGCGCCATTAGTAACCCTGGTTACTAATGGCGCACCTGCAGGTGGTGCGCCATTAGAAGTTTTGCAAAAAAGTAAAAAATATAAATATATATACTAATGGCGCACAGTGTAACAGTGCGCCATTACTAGTTTAAACTAGTAATGGCGCACTGAGAAATGGTGCGCCATTAGTACTTTTGCAAAAAAAGAATAAGAAAAAAATTACAGTAATGATGCATTCCCTGCCTGGTGCGCCATTACTAGTTAGAACTAGTAATGGCGCATTGTCGACCTGATGCGCCATTAGTATGTATGGAAAAATGGAAAAAAAATTAATACTAGTGGCGCACCCTATTCCTGGTGCGCCATTAGTGTCTTCCACACTAATGGCGCATCACCAACAGGTGCGCCATTAGTATATAGTAGGGGCGCACTTCTTCCCTGGTGCGCCATTAGTATCAATCCTATCTATAGCCCTTTTCCTAGTAGTTCCACTAGCATGTGTAGGAGTTGTTTGAGCCCTGATGTGCCTACTCATTCATGCTTGTTTGTCATGCCTACTACTGCTTAGAGTTGAGTCAGGTCTGATTCATCGGGGTTGAATTGGAATGGTGATGAACATGTCCTACTGTGTATGAGCTAAGTGTGTGAACACGATTTGGTAAAAGTAGCGGTGAGAGGCCATGTAGGAGTACATGGTGGGTTGTCTCATTGAAACCATCCTCAGGAACTGAGTTCTGTGTTTGTGATCCATGAACAGCTACTACGACGCGTTGGGCCGGAAACCAATGGACCCTCTCAACTTATTAATCGCATTGATCTCTGTCCACGAGTTGCAACTAGTTTCTGGTGTTTGTAGGATATGTGTTGGAGGTCGTGTGTAGCGCTGACCCTAGGGGTGGGCTATGATGCGATAGATACACCGTGGCCCGGTGTACCGGGCGCCCGTTTGGTGTCTCGGGAACACTGCACACATCATTTGGGGCTGTGAGCGAAACCCCGGCCGGATCTCCTCGCGGATGGAACCTGAATAGGCGATAAACCTGGACTAGAGACTTGTCTGGTTAGTCAGGTCCTGGCCGACTCCCTCGCCATGCTTCCGCTTGAAGGTTGCCGAGATACACGACGTGTACATGGTGGTAAGTGGCGAGAGCGTGTGTGAAGAAGTACACCCCTGCAGGATTATAAATGATCTATTTGAATAGCCGTGTCCACGGTAAAGGACTTCTAGGTTGCCTATACAGTTCATAGACAAGTGAAAGTGGATACTCTAAAATGCGCAAGATAAGTGTGAGTTCTATGGATGGCGTTCTCGTAGGGAGACGGGAGCGGATCCATAGTGGTGTATTGATATGGTGAATATGTGGAATCGTGTGCACCACCTCAAAGAGTTACTTGCAGTCGTAGTATAGGATAGCCACTGAGTCAAAGCTGGCTTGCTGCAGCTAAACTCCACCACCCCCTTTGTTGATAATGATGCATATGTAGTTAGTTCTGATGTAAGTCTTGCTGGGTACATTTTTACTCACGTTTGCTTAATTTATGTTTTTGCAAAGAGACTTCAGTCTCGCTAGTATTTTCGTGTGGACTTCGACGGTTAGCTTGATACCTCAGCTACGATATTGTGCCCTCGGCAGGATCTGGTAGATAGTAAGGCTTCTCAGCCTTTTTCATTTGTAGATGTTTGTACTCAGACATGTTAAGCTTCCGCATTTGCTTTGACTTGTATGCTCTGAATGTTGGGTCATGAGACCCATGTTTGTACTATCTGACTCTTCGGAGTCTTATGAATAAATACTTTGAGTCGTAGAGTTTTGTTGTGATGCCATGTTGTATTTACACATATTAAGCGTATTGTGTGTATGATTGAAATGCTTGGTATGTGTGGGATCCGACAACCTAGTTGTCTATCCTTGGTAGCCTCTTTTATGGGGAAATGTAGTCTAGTGCTTCCACTGACCCATGGTAGTCTGCTACAGCCCGGGTTACCAGAGTCCTGTTAGCCCAGTTGCTACTGCTCCGGAACACTTAGACTAGCGAGGATGTGTCCTTCCTCGATCATGTGTCTGTCCCTTCGGAAAAATGTCACGCGGTGTCCTTCGGAGTCCTGCTAGCCTAGTTGCTACAACCCGAGTTCACTCACTGATGACCGACACATTCGTTGCTGGGTCATGTATGCCTGTCCCTGTAAGTTAGTGCCACTTTGGGTTCACAACTAGTCATGTCGTCCCGGGTTCTCTGTCATATGGATGCTAGCGACACTATCATATACGTGAGCCAAAAGGTGCAAACGGTCCCGGGCTAGGTAAGGTGGCACCCGTGGGGATACCGTGCATGAGGCCGCAAAGTGAAATGATGTGTTACATGCTAGATCAATGTGGCTTATGATCGGGGTCCTGACAGCTTTGGTATCAGAGCCTGACTGCCTGTAGGATTACCAAGCCAAACTGGTCGAAGTCGAGTCTAGAAGTGCTTTAGTTATATAAGGGAATTGATTGGGGAAGGGAACGTAAGGATCTTTTTACTCCTTTACCCTATGGACTTCTGATCTGAGTCATCCTCTTCTCTTCTACGGGGATTAAGAACTAGGCCTTCATCTATTTATCAGGATGACGTGTTACTAATCCATAGACTTATAGAATTGATAGGATCAAGTCTCAGTTCAGTTTCTACTACTTCTGTATGTTCATAGATGGCCTCAGAACCTTGATATTGTGATGTTGAGTGGTCATGCCACTATTTTGCAGGATGTCTCAAATATTTTTGAGCATTTACAGCTGTTATGCTGTCCGAGTCATCCCAGGTTTCTAAGTAGTCTGATGCATTTGCAAATCCCTTCTTTCCGTTCCCGATGTCCCTTTGGGCCAGTTCAACCACACTAATCGGTGAGTTGAGGTACTCTATTGCCTCCACATATATATTGGAGCTATTATTATGAGCCTAGGTGTCTTAGGGAGTCACCTAGTAATCTAGCAATTCTTTGTATCCCCAGTGTGATGATTCTGGCCACCATTCTCGAAAGCATCGCGTGATGTTATTAGTTAGTAGGTATCCTTTCCCTGGGTTCTTAAGCCCAAGATTCACTCTACTTAATTCATGTAGATAGTGTTGCTCGTTTCTTTAGGATATTAGTAACCTTTGAGATAGTCCCCGAGGTCCGTGGTATTTCCTTCTTCGAAATACCATTAACCGCTTATGGAAGAAGTTCTTTGAACCAAAAGATCACAACCAGAGTGCTCTTAATGAGTTATCCATTCTACATTGTGAATTTGCCAGTTCTACCGTTCTGCATGGGTTATCCGGAAGAAATGTTGAGCTTTGCTCGACATTCTAATCTATGCATCCACAACTCAGAAAGATACATGTTCCTTGAGTTGTTACTCTTCACTTGTATTCTGACCATTGTCTATCAATCGATAGTTTAGAGTATGTGTGTGATCGTGTTCATCGATGCCTATTATTCTTGTGGTCCGTCAAGCCATTCTATTCCTGAATGACTAGGAGAAACAAACTCCAGTACCTCATCCATTTCTAGGATTGGGTCAAAGCAGTTGTATTCCGCGGATCAAATGCAATCAAGCTTTTGGTCTGTTCTACCCAGAAGTATTACCCGCCTTATGTCAGGAATGTCATGAGAATTGCACCTTCTCTTATGAATTCTTGACATAGTGATACTTCTCGTCATCATTATTCATTCCTCGGTCTCGTGTTGTTGTAATCGGAATGCCGACAAGTGAACTGTGATGTGTGAAATCAATACTCCTAGTGTCGGTGTCAAAACCGGCGGATCTCGGGTAGGGGGTCCCGAACTGTGCGTCTAAGGCGGATGGTAACAGGAAGCAGGGGACACGATGTTTACCCAGGTTCGGGCCCTCTTGATGGAGGTAATACCCTACGTCCTGCTTGATTGTTCTTGATGATATGAGTATTACAAGAGTTGATCTACCACGAGATCGTAGAGGCTAAACACTAGAAGCTAGCGTATGGTATGATTGTATATGTTGTCTTACGGACTAAACCCTCCAGTTTATATAGACACCGGAGGGGGCTAGGGTTACACAGGGTCGGTTACAAGGGAGGAGATCTTATTATATGTATTTCATAGCTTGCATTCCACGCCAAGGAGAGTCCCATCCGGACATGGGACGAAGTCTTCAATCTTGTATCTTCATAGTCCAATAGTCCGACCAAAGGATATAGTCCGACTGTCCGGAGACCCCCTAATCCAGGTGTCAGGACTCCGACTCGATGCCACATAGGTCTAGCATGTAACACCTCATATCACTTTGCGGCCTCACGCACGGTATTCCCACGGGTGTCGTCTTACTTTTGCCCGGGACCGTTTGCGCCTTTTGGCACACGTATATGATAGTGTCGCTAGCATCCATATGATAAGGAGCCCGGGCTGACATGGCTAGTCGTAAACCCAAAGTGGCACAGACTTACAGGGACAGGCATCCATGACCCAGCAACGAACGTGTCGGTCATCAGCAAGTGGGTCCGGGCTATAGCACTGGGCTAGTAGGACTCCGGTAAACCGGGCTGTAGCGGGCTAACAGGACTCCGGTACTCAATGCGTGACATTTCCCCGAAGGGACAGACACAGGAACGAAGAAGGACACATGCCGGCCAGCCTAAGTGTTCCGGAGCAGTAGCAAGCTACCATGGCTCAGTGGTAACACTAGGAGACATTTCCCGGTAAGAGAGGCTACTAAAGATAAACAACTAGATAGTCAGATCCCACACATACCAAGCATTTCAATCATACACACAATATGCTCGATATGTGCAAATACAACAAGGCATCACAACATGACTCTATGACACAAGTACTTTATTTAAGGCTCATAGAGCCATACATAACATACACATAGGTACGGGTCACACGACCCAGCATTCAAGTCATACAGTCATACAAACCAGCAGCGGAAGTAACTTGTCTGAGTACAGACAACTAGTAAAATAAAAGAGGCTTGGAAAGCCTAGCTATACTACGTGGTCCTTCACAAGCTCAGGATCACCACCTGGGCCTTAGCCTACTCATTGATGTCAACGTCTACGAAGAACCCATCAGAAGGGGTTGCAGCGTCTTCTGTAAAAATGTAAATTATAGCAACATGAGTACAAAAGGTACTCAACAAGACTTACATTAGATCCTACATACATGCACATTATCAAGAAGGGTTGGTGGGGTTATTGCAGCAAGCCAGCTTTGACTCTTGGCTAGGCTATCCTACGAGACTCCAACTTGAAATGGTTTTGCGCACACGAGTCCACTACTCACCACTTCAATACACTACCGAGGATCCACCTCCGTCTTCCTACGGAAGAGCCATCCTTGGCACTCACACTTATCTTGAGGCTTTTAGTAGTTTCCATTTACTTGTCTATGAACTGTATAGGCAACCAAGTAGTCCTTTACCGCGGACGCGGCTATTCGAATAGATCATGTTAACCCTGCAGGGGTGTACTTCTTCATACATGTTTTCCACCACTTAGCGTCTGCACACGACATGTGCTCGGCAGACTTCAAGCGAAAGCCCACGTGGGTGTAGACCACGACCTACCTAAACACCTAAGTCTCTAGTCCAGGTTTATCACCTATTCGGGTTCCATCCATGAGGAGATCCAGCCGAGGTTTCGCTCACAGCCCCAAACGATGTGAACAGGGTTCCGAGACACCTAATGGGTGCCCGGCATACCCGGCCACGTACCTACCGCATCATAGCCCACCCCTATGGTCAGCGCTGTCCACGGCCTCCAGTAGGCTACAAACACCAGAAACTACTTGCAACTCCTGGACAGAGGATTAGGGTGAATAAGAAGTCGAGCGGGGTCATATTTCAGGGCCCAATGCATGGTAGTAGCTGTATCTTAAATCACACATACAGATCTCAGTGCTTAAGGTCGGCTTCAATGAAACAACCCACCATGTCCTCCTACATGGCCTCTCATCGATACCTTTACCAAATCGTGTTCACCACATCACTCTCATTACCGACATAATCATTTCACTCTAGGCCATCACGCAGATGAACCAGACCTGACACGACTCTAAGCATAGCAGGCATAGCAAGGTAGGAATAACACATACATATGGCTCAAACAACTCCTACACATGCTAGTGGGTTTCATCTAGTTACTGTGGCAATGACAGGTCATGCAGAGGAAATGGGTTCAACTACCGCAGCACACAGCAGTTTGAAACATGTTGTCTTAATGCAGTAAAAGAGAGCAAGAGCGAGAACATGGGATTGTATCGATATGATCAAATGGTTGGTTGCTTGCCTGATGGTTCGATGCACTGATATGGTTCTTCGCTAGGGTAATCACGGTACTCCTCGGAGGCAGAACCTGCCGCAAAGAACACCGATACACAACCATCACCAAACAATGTGCGATAATATGATGCATGCATGAAACATGGCAATATGAGTGTGTTGGGCTAATGCAACTAAGACCAGAAGGGTTTGAACCAATTTGAACCAAAGATTCAAATTTCAAACTCATACATGGCCCTTTAAAGTGTTTTATCTTGTTCTGCATTAAACATCAAGTTAACTTGTTTAATCATGCATGAAAACAGTACAGATGGATAGATTGGATTTTTCTGATCATTTTTCATAAATAACTTGTTTGATTTGGAGTTACAGATTAAAAGTTATGAATTTTTGAAGTTTAAACTATATTCTGGAATTTCCTATATTAGAATAAATCCAGAAATTAATTTATTGCGTCAGCCATGCGTCAGAATGACGTCAAGGTCAACGGAGACGTCCAGGTCAAACCTGACTGTGGGTCCAGGGTGTCAGGGTAATTAGTTTAGTTAAAGTTTAATTAAAACTAAACCTATTTAGTTAACAGGGCTGGGCCCCACCTGTCATTGACTCATCGAAGTCAACCAGGGCCCACCCGCGGTCAAAGCCAGGTCAGCTGCACCGGCGTTTAGCCGCCGGCGAGCCCGACGCGGCGACGGAAGTGGTTTTGGCCGTTCCGGGAACCAAACGAGTCGCGGAGGCCATCGGAGTGGAGCTGAGGAGGAGCCGCAACTCTTGGTGGAGTCCGTTGGGGTCGGGGTGGCCGGAGTTGGCGCCGGCGACGACTTTGTCGGCCACCGGAGTTCGGCCGAAGGCGAACTTGAGGCTAGAGGGGTCGGTGAGGTGCGGGGAGTAGTTGGTTAGGTGCTACGTGACGTGGTGAGCACGATGGACACCAAGTGGTGGCCGGAGGGTGACCGGGAGCACGTCGGCGACGAGCTCCGCGGCGGTGGGTGCGGTTGAGCTCCGGGAGGTCACTACATAGCTCGGGGGCAAGAAAAGAAGGGAGGGGAAGATGGCTAAGCTCACAGGGAGTTCGACGAAACACTTGGTGCGGCCGGGGACTGGCCGGAGCGACGACGGCGTTGAAGGGGATCTCCGGCGACGGCGGTTCGGTCGAGGTCGATGCGGTGGGCTCGGGCCTTGCGAGCGCTCGGGGCTCGGCTTGCTCGAAGGAGAGGAGGGTGGCGGAGCTCCTGGACACAGCGGCACGGCGTGGGGTTGACGGAGGGCGTGGCTACGGCGAGGGGGTGGCGGCGATGGCGTCGGCCATGGCGGGGGAACGCGAGAGAGAGGAGTTGGGGGAGAATGGAGGTGTCTTGGAGGTTCACGGCTCGACGTGGAGTTCATCCATCCAGCAACGAGGCGAGGAGGTGAAGCAGGGCGACGGCCAGCTGCGTGGCGCACGCTACGGCCGCCGTCGGGCACCTGCCTGCCTGCCTGGCCGGCAAGCAGCTCGCTGGCGCGGCGCTGGGCTGGGCCGGCAGGTGGGCCGGGTGCTGGGCGCCAGGTAAGTTTTCTGTTATTCCTTGTTTTCTGTTTTTTTAATTCCTCTGCAACTTTGTTGAATTATTAAAAATACTTAGGAAACTCCTAAAATCACCAAACTACTCCTGGTCCATAGTTGGATTATTTCCAACATGAAACATTTTAGTTTGGAGATATTTGAGCATTTGAAATATTTTATATAATTTTAAATGCCCAAATTCAAATATCTATGATTTAATTCAAAGACCCTAAGATGGCCTAGGAAAATGTGCATCATTTCTGGCAGAGGTTATGACCCAAGACAAAAATGATGGGCATTTTAGAAGGGCATTTCAGGTTCATTGAAAAAGTTTTTAGTAAACCCTAGTTGGTTTCAGAGGGGGCTGGGGGTTCTGTCATCCCCATTTTAGGTTTCTGATGAAAGAATAGACATGATGCAACACTCTAATGCATGAACTAGCTAGGGTGTGACAACTCACCCCCACTCAAAAGAATCTCGTCCCGAGATGGGTTCCTCCGGAAAGAAGGCGGGATACTCGAGGCGAAGACGATCCGCCCTTTCCCAAGTTGCTTCATCCTCAGAATGGTGCGACCATTGAACTTTGAGAAACTTGATATTATGATGTTGAGTGGTACGCTCGGCCTGATCGAGGATACGAATGGGGTACTCTCGATACGTGAGATTATCTTGGAGATCAAGCGTTTCGTGGTCCACTCCACGGATAGGATCCGAGAAGCAACGCCTCAGTTGAGAAACGTGGAAGACATTGTGGACTCTGGAGAGATGCGGAGGTAGTTCCAACTGGTAGGCAACTTCTCCTCGTTTAGCGAGAATACGAAAAGGTCCAATGTAACGGGGAGCCAATTTGCCTTTGATACCGAAACGATGGGTTCCCTTCAGAGGAGTAACCCGAAGGTAAGCCTTCTCGTCAACCTTGAAAGTCATAGCCTTATGTTTTCGGTCATATTGACTCTTTTGACGAGATTGGGCTGTTTTCAACTTTTCACGAACGATGCGAACTTGCTCTTCTGCTTCCTGGATCATATCCGGGCCAAAGAATTGTCTTTCCCCGGTTTCTGACCAATTAAGGGGTGTTCGACACCGTCGTCCATAGAGAACTTCAAAAGGGGCTTTACCCAAGCTAGATTGATAGCTGTTGTTGTAAGCAAATTCGGCAAATGGAAGGCATTTCTCCCACTCCATTCCGAATGAGATAACAGAATCTCGAAGCATGTCTTCTAGAATCTGGTTGACGCGTTCTACTTGACCACTTGATTGAGGGTGAAAAGCGGTACTAAAAGAAAGGCGGGTTCCCATAGCATTTTGGAAACTTTCCCAAAATCGAGAGGTGAAAAGACTTCCTCGATCCGAGTTAATTTCCAAAGGAACACCATGGAGAGACACTATTCGGGAGATGTACAAGTCTGCTAACTGACTAGCAGTTATACCCTCACGAACAGGTAAGAAATGGGCTACCTTGGAAAGACGATCGACAACGACGAAGATAGCATTATTCCCTCTCTTGGTCCTGGGAAAACTGGTGATGAAGTCCATACCAATTTTATCCCATTTCCATTCAGGAATAGCTAGGGGTTGAAGGGTGCCAGCAGGCCGTTGATGCTCTGCTTTTACACGACGGCAGACGTCGCAGTTAGCAATATACTGAGCAATTTCTCTCTTCATCCTAGTCCACCAGAACCTTTGGCGTAGGTCCTGATACATCTTAGTGCTACCGGGATGAATGGTGAGAGGAGATTCATGAGCCTCCTTAAGGATCAACTGCCGTAGATGCTGGTTCTTGGGAACCACTAAACGGTTCTCAAAGTACACAACACCATGATCATTTGTGGAGAAACATCTAGCACCTCCGCTAGCAATGTTCTCCTTGATCTTAGATATTCACTTATCTCGCTTTTGGGCAGCGATGATTTGATCCGTAAGAGTAGGTTTCGCCATCAAGGTGGAAAGAAATCCTTGAGGAACAATGTGAAGGTTAAGCTTCCGAAATTCCTCATGGAGAAGCGGTTGACTTTGTTGTAACATCAGGTTGTTACAATAAGATTTACGACTTAGCGCATCATCCATGCCGTTGGCTTTCCCTGGGGTGTAAGTTATTCCTAAGTCGAAATCTGTGATCAACTCGACCCAACGTCTTTGCCTGAGATTCAAATCCGGTTGGGTGAAGATGTACTTTAGACTTTGGTGATCAGTGAATATTTCGCAACGATTACCGAGGAGGTAATGTCGCCAGGTTTTAAGTGCATAGACTACAGCCGCAAGCTCTAGATCATGAGTAGGATAATTCTCCTCATGTGGGTGCAATTGCCGTGAAGCGTAAGCAATTACGTGTCGATCTTGCATGAGAATACAGCCTAGTCCTTGTCGCGAGGCGTCGTAGTAGATAACAAAGACCTTAGAGAAATCTGGCGGTACCAGTACAGGAGCAGATGTCAGGCGTCTTTTCAGTTCCAGAAAGCTGTGCTCACATTGTGGAGTCCATTCAAACTTTTTATCTTTCTTGAGGAGTTCGGTTAGAGGTTTAGCAACTTTGGAGAAGTTCTCGACAAAGCGACGACAATAGCTCGCTAGGCCAAGGAAACTCCGAACTTGCTTAACCGATTCAGGTGGAGACCAATTAAGGACGGCTTGAACTCGCTCAGGGTTAACAGCAATACCTTTACCAGATATTACATGACCCAGATAGGTCACTTCTGACAACCAAAATTCACATTTAGAAAATTTGGCATAAAGACGATGCTCTCGAAGTTTCTTCAACACTAGCCTTAGATGTTCGGCATGTTCTTCCTCGTTCTTGGAGTAGATGAGTATATCATCGAGGTAAACCACGACGAATTTATCCAAATACTCCATGAAGATTGAGTTCATTAACCGAGAAAAGGTGGCTGGAGCGTTGGTTAAACCGAAGGACATGACGGTGTACTCGTATTGGCCATAACGAGTAACAAAGGCCGTTTTAGGAATGTCCCCGTTCCTGATTTTGATTTGATGGTAGCCCAACCTCAAATCCATTTTGGAGAAGACTGAGGATCCAGCGAGCTAATCATACAGGTCGTTGATCCTGGGGAGCGGATATTTGTTCTTGATTGTGACCAAATTAACAGGTCGATAATCTACAACCATCCGGTCCGTACCATCCTTCTTCTTGACGAAGAGGACGGGGCAAGCCCACGGAGATGAACTAGGTCGGATGAAACCCTTTTTCAAGGACTCATCGAGTTGTTTCTTAAGCTCGGCTAGTTCTAGTGGTGCCATCTTATAGGGTCTTCTAGCAATCGGGACGGTTCCTGGAATGAGGTCTATTACGAACTCAACTTCCCTGTCAGGTGGAACACCTGGCAATTCCTCTGGGAAGACATCCGAAAAGTCACGAACTACCGGAACGTCCTCAAGGTCTGGCAAAGGGCTGGCGTTAAGAGAATATAACTGTCGCTTGGCTATTCGGGTCAAGACATTGACTATCTTCCCCGAAGGATGGGTGAGTTGAACAGTTCTAGAGAAGCAATCATTTTGGCATGATGGGCTGACATCCAGTCCATACCCATGATGATATTAATATCTGAAGATTTGAGAGCTATCAAAGATGCAAGGAAAACAAGTCTGTCGACTTGGATTTCATTTCCATGACTTACCCTGGAGGTTTGCCATCTAGAACCGGGAGTGGAAATTTCCATGGTAGAAGGCATGTCACAGAATGCGATGTTATGCAAGCGAGCATAGTTCTCGGATATAAATGAATGAGATGCTCCTGTATCGAAAAGAACAGATGCCGGGTGGCAATTAACAAGGAGCGTACCGAGAACGACGTTGGGATCCTCTTGAGCTTCTTCGGCAGAGATACAGTTGACATGGCCATGTGCAGCGGTGGCCGGCTTGGCGTAGAACACTTTCCCTGTCGGCTTGCCACGACCAACAGCTTTAGCAGATTGGTTGGGATTGGTTTGGGGGCACTCGCGCATATAGTGGCCCGATTCCCCACACTTGAAACAAGTCACGGAACTGGTGCGTGGAGGAGCATTGTTGGTTGGACCACCATAGGGCTTGGCTGGTGCAAACTGTTGAACGGGGCGAGGCGCCTGGAAGGATGGCCTCGGTGTGAACCTGGGTGGCAGGGCTATGTTAGGCACCCACACGCGGCGCTTCTGAGGACCAGCACCGGATGAGGAACCCGCGTCACAGCCATGCTTGCGTGTTGCGTCATAATCAGTCTGACCAGTCTCAGCACTGATGGCCTTGTTAACAAGCTTCTGAAAGGATGTGCACTCATGCAGGCGGAGGTCACGGCGAAGCTCAGGACTAAGTCCCTTACGGAACCTTGCTTGCTTCTTGGCATCAGTAGAAACTTCCTCAGTTGCATATCGTGCAAGGTTACCGAACTCCCTGCTGTAAGCATCCAAAGAGAGTCGGCCTTGAGTGAAACTGCAAAATTCCTCACGTTTACGGTCCATGAGACCCTCCGGAATGTGATGTTCACGGAAAGCCTCGCTGAATTCAGCCCAAGTAGTGACATGGTCCGCTGGGCGCATAGCTCCATAATTCTCCCACCAGAGACTGGCGGGGCCTTCAAGATGATATGCAGCAAAGGTGACCTTGTCAGCCTCAGCTACTAGCGCGGAACGCAGTTTGTGAGAAATACTGTGAAGCCAGTCATCAGCGTCGAGAGGCTCGACGGAGTGGTGGAACGTGGGTGGATGTAACTTGATGAAATCACTGAGTGACACCAAGTTAGTCCTCTGATGGTGTGTTGTGTTCTGTTCAATACGCTCCAACAAACGGTTGGTCTCCCGCTTGTTTCTTTCGGCTTCCAGCATAACTTCGGCTAGGGAAGGAGGGTGAGGCAGGTTTGCATTCCCGACTTCACTGCCTTCGGCCTGCTCTTGGGAAGCAGGGTTATTGCGCGTGTTGACCATCCTAGGTAAACAAGACAATGATTTAGTCAGAATGATAAGATTCCGACATAGAATACATAATGTAAGGAATAACTCGGAATGCAAGATGATCATCCGTATGACATGGTAGATACAGAAACTGCTTCTTTTATTCCATCGTCATACACACCATACAAGGTTTAGTACAAGACCAAACAAGGTACTATTACGGTGAAAAGAGGATTACATCTCATCGGAGGCATCCCAAGCTCCTATACATTATTTTTCTACACCTCCGGAAGGCGGTACAAACTAGGTCATATCCCACGAGTCACGCAGGACGATAGACGACACCGCTAGTACGAACTAGTGATACTACCACTAACTTAGACCGATCCGTAGTAGTCCTCGTAGAAGTCACCTCCATAGCCTGGAAGCTCAACATGATCATCCGGGAACAGACGATCTCGCAGAGCTTGTGGACCATAGGGGCTAGGATGAGGTCTTGGACCAACAGACGGTGGCCTGCGGGGACCACGAGGTGGGGTGATGCCTCCTACATCACGCCAACCCATCACGTCTGGCAGAGCAGATCTCACAGGATAGAGATCGCGCATATCCGAATATCCATCTTGCACAGCCGGTGCAAACCGAGTCAACGTGGCCCAATGGTCAGCACAAGTATTGAAAAGCTCTAGCCTCAAGGCCCGATTTTCACGGTCCTTATCCTCGAGCATCTCAGCAGTGGTGCGAGTCCGTGAATCCTCCTGAGTGGGGTTAGCATAGATAGCCTGGAGATACCCTTGTGCTCCCGGAAGTGATGCTGGCATATACCGGAAATCAGAGTCCCGAAATAGGCCAGTCCTGACTCGCATGATGGTCATCATAGAGTAGGCGGCATCCTGCACAGCCATCTCAATAGTAACCCCGAGTCCATAGGAGCAGTGAAGGGGCTCGGTGGATCCAGGATAAGATGGAAATATCCTGACAGTGCAAAGATACTGGCTTTGGTTAAAGTCTCGAAATTGCTCTTCGACCGTGTACTCAGGATACCAACGGTATCCAGCCTCAGTCATTACCCTGACCAACATGGCAGTATGGCCGGGTACATCTAGGCATCGAGTCAGGCGAACCACTTGATTGAGGTCGCGAGTGGCCATCTGAAAGCACAACCATAATGCAAAGGCATTAGAATTTCTAGCAAAATTTCGACAGCATAACGGCTGTAAATGCTCAAAAAGGATTTTGAGACATTTGACAAAGGATTTCATACACACTCAACAACATCATATCAAAGTTCTGAGTCCATCCTAGCAACATAATGTGGTAGTAGAACTGAACTAGGCTTGTATCCATCAAACCTATAAGGTACTACTGATTAGTAACACGTGAACCTGATAGAGAGAAAAGATCCTAATTCCTTAACCCCCGGTGGAAGAATAGACTGACTCAGATCAGAATGTCATAAGATAAAGGAGTAAAAGAGCCTTACGTTCCAACCCACAAACAATTCCCCTATATATAACTAAAGAATTTCTAGACTCAACATCGACCAGTTTGGCTTGGAGAACCTACAGGCAGTCCGGCTCTGATGCCAACGCTGTCAGGACCCCGACTCGATGCCACATAGGTCTAGCATGTAACACCTCATATCACTTTGCGGCCTCACGCACGGTATTCCCACGGGTGTCGTCTTACTTTTGCTCGGGACCGTTTGCGCCTTTTGGCACACGTATATGATAGTGTCGCTAGCATCCATATGATAAGGAGCCCGGGCTGACATGGCTAGTCGTAAACCCAAAGTGGCACAGACTTACAGGGACAGGCATCCATGACCCAGCAATGAACGTGTCGGTCATCAGCAAGTGTGTCCGGGCTGTAGCACTGGGCTAGCAGGACTCCGGTAAACCGGGCTGTAGCGGGCTAACAGGACTCCGGTACTCAATGCGTGACATTTCCCCGAAGGGACAAACAGAGGAACGAAGAAGGACACATGCCGGCCAGCCTAAGTGTTCCGGAGCAGTAGCAAGCTACCATGGCTCAGTGGTAACACTAGGAGACATTTCCCGGTAAGAGAGGCTACTAAAGATAAACAACTAGATAGTCAGATCCCACACATACCAGGCATTTCAATCATACACACAATATGCTCGATATGTGCAAATACAACAAGGCATCACAACATGACTCTACGACACAAGTACTTTATTTAAGGCTCATAGAGCCATACATAACATACACATAGGTACGGGTCACACGACCCAGCATTCAAGTCATACAGTCATACAAACCAGCAGCGGAAGTAACTTGTCTGAGTACAGACAACTAGTAAAATAAAAGAGGCTTGGAAAGCCTAGCTATACTACGTGGTCCTTCACAAGCTCAGGATCACCACCTGGGCCTTAGCCTACTCATTGATGTCAACGTCTACGAAGATTCCATCAGAAGGGGTTGCAGCGTCTTCTGTAAAAATGTAAATTATAGCAACATGAGTACAAAAGGTACTCAACAAGACTTAGATTAGATCCTACATACATGCACATTATCAAGAAGGGTTGGTGGGGTTATTGCAGCAAGCCAGCTTTGACTCTTGGCTAGGCTATCCTACGAGACTCCAACTTGAAATGGTTTTGCGCACACGAGTCCACTACTCACCACTTCAATACACTACCGAGGATCCACCTCCGTCTTCCTACGGAAGAGCCATCCTCGGCACTCACACTTATCTTGAGGCTTTTAGTAGTTTCCATTTACTTGTCTATGAACTGTATAGGCAACCAAGTAGTCCTTTACCGCGGACGCGGCTATTCGAATAGATCATGTTAACCCTGCAGGGGTGTACTTCTTCATACATGTTTTCCACCACTTAGCGTCTGCACACGACATGTGCTCGGCAGACTTCAAGCGAAAGCCGACGTGGGTGTAGACCACGACCTACCTAAACACCTAAGTCTCTAGTCCAGGTTTATCGCCTATTCGGGTTCCATCCATGAGGAGATCCGGCCGAGGTTTCGCTCACAGCCCCAAACGATGTGAACAGGGTTCCGGGACACCTAACGGGTGCCCGGCATACCCGGCCACGTACCTACCGCATCACAGCCCACCCCTATGGTCAGCGCTGTCCACGGCCTCAAGTAGGCTACAAACACCAGGAACTACTTGCAACTCCTGGACAGAGGACTAGGGTGAATAAGAAGTCGAGCGGGGTCATATTTTAGGGCCCAATGCATGGTAGTAGCTGTATCTTAAATCACACATACAGATCTCAGTGCTTAAGGTCGGCTTCAATGAAACAACCCACCATGTACTCCTACATGGCCTCTCATCGATACCTTTACCAAATCGTGTTCACCACATCACTCTCATTACCGACATAATCATTTCACTCTAGCCCATCACCCAGATGAACCAGACCTGACACGACTCTAAGCATAGCAGGCATAGCAAGGTAGGAATAACACATACATATGGCTCAAACAACTCCTACACATGCTAGTGGGTTTCATCTAGTTACTGTGGCAATGACAGGTCATGCAGAGGAAATGGGTTCAACTACCGCAGCACACAGCAGTTTGAAACGCGTTGTCTTAATGCAGTAAAAGAGAGCAAGAGCGAGAACATGGGATTGTATCGATATGATCAAATGGTTGGTTGCTTGCCTGATGGTTCGATGCACTGATATGGTTCTTCGCTAGGGTAATCACGGTACTCCTCGGAGGCAGAACCTGCCGCAAAGAACACCGATACACAACCATCACCAAACAATGTGCGACAATATGAAGCATGCATGAAACATGGCAATATGAGTGTGTTGGGCTAATGCAACTAAGACCAGAAGGGTTTGAACCAATTTGAACCAAAGATTCAAATTTCAAACTCATACATGGCCCTTTAAAGTGTTTTATCTTGTTCTGCATTAAACATCAAGTTAACTTGTTTAATCATGCATGAAAACAGTACAGATGGATAGATTGGATTTTTCTGATCATTTTTCATATATAACTTGTTTGATTTGGAGTTACAGATTAAAAGTTATGAATTTTTGAAGTTTAAACTATATTCTGGAATTTCCTATATTAGAATAAATCCAGAAATTAATTTATTGCATCAGCCATGCGTCAGAATGACGTCAGGGTCAACGGAGACGTCCAGGTCAAACCTGACTGTGGGTCCAGGGTGTCAGCGTAATTAGTTTAGTTAAAGTTTAATTAAAACTAAACCTATTTAGTTAACAGGGCTGGGCCCCACCTGTCATTGACTCATCGGAGTCAACCAGGGCCCACCCGCGGTCAAAGCCAAGTCGGCTGCACCGGCGTTTAGCCGCCGGCGAGCCCCACGCGGCGGCGGAAGTGGTTTTGGCCGTTCCGGCAACCAAACGAGTCGCGGAGGCCATCGGAGTGGAGCTGAGGAGGAGCCGCAACTCTTGGTGGAGTCCGTTGGGGTCGGGGTGGCCGGAGTTGGCGCCGGCGACGACTTTGGCGGCCACCGGAGTTCGGCCAAAGGCGAACTTGAGGCTAGAGGGGTCGGTGAGGTGCGGGGAGTAGTTGGTTAGGTGCTACGTGACGTGGTGAGCACGATGGACACCAAGTGGTGGCCGGAGGGTGACCGGGAGCACCTCGATGACGAGCTCCGCGGCGGTGGGTGCGGTTGAGCTCCGGGAGGTCACTACATAGCTCGGGGGCAAGAAAAGAAGGGAGGGGAAGATGGCTAAGCTCACAGGGAGTTCAACGAAACACTTGGTGCGGCCGGGGACGGGCCGGAGCGACGACGGGGTTGAAGGGGATCTTCGGCGACGGCGGTTCGGTCGAGGTCGATGCGGTGGGCTCGGGCCTTGCGAGCGCTCGGGGCTCGGCTTGCTCGAAGGAGAGGAGGGCGGCGGAGCTCCTGGACACGGCGGCACGGCGTGGGGTTGACGGAGGGCGTGGCTACGGCGAGGGGGTGGCGGCGATGGCGTCGGCCATGGCGGGGGAACGCGAGAGAGAGGAGTTGGGGGAGAATGGAGGTCTCCTGGAGGTTCACGGCTCGACGTGGAGTTCATCCATCCAGCAACGAGGCGAGGAGGTGAAGCAGGGCAACGGCCAGCTGCGTGGCGCATGCTACGGCCGCCGTCGGGCACCTGCCTGCCTGCCTGGCCGGCAAGCAGCTCGCTGGCGCGGCGCTGGGCTGGGCCGGCAGGTGGGCCGGGTGCTGGGCGCCAGGTAAGTTTTCTGTTATTCCCTGTTTTCTGTTTTTTTAATTCCTCTGCAACTTTGTTGAATTATTAAAAATACTTAGGAAACTCCTAAAATCACCAAACTACTCCTGGTCCATAGTTGGATTATTTCCAACATGAAACATTTTAGTTTGGAGATATTTGAGCATTTGAAATATTTTATATAATTTTAAATGCCCAAATTCAAATATCTATGATTTAATTCAAAGACCCTAAGATGGCCTAGGAAAATGTGCATCATTTCTAGCAGAGGTTATGACCCAAGACAAAAATGATGGGCATTTTAGAAGGGCATTTCAGGTTCATTGAAAAAGTTTTTAGTAAACCCTAGTTGGTTTCAAAGGGGGCTGGGGGTTCTGTCATCCCCATTTCAGGTTTCTGATGAAAGAATAGACATGATGCAACACTCTAATGCATGAACTAGCTAGGGTGTGACACGAGGACTCCCTCAGTATCCCCTGAACCAGGCTTCAATGACGATGAGTCCGGCGCGCAGTATTGTCTTCGGCATTGCAAGGCGCGTTCCTCCTCCGAATACTCCATAGAAGATTTTGAACACCAGAATAGTATTCGGCTCTGCAAAACAAGTTCCACATACTACCGCAGAGAGAATAATATTTGCACAAATCTAATCTGCTCACACGTTCTGACAGTACAACGTTATGTCATGGCTCGGTCATTATTCGAACCGTTTTTCTCAACCAGCACCGCACATAACATGGGGCGCTTTTCTCAACATGTCTTGTCAAAGCAGAGATCGTGTCCCCCTTATTACCGGATTCTTATCAATACGGACGTGGGTAACCCAACCGCGCCATCAATTACGGCGCCTGGGGAATAAGCGGTTTTACCAGGCAAGTGTGGAGATGCATCGCCTCTTCCGCCCTTATAAAGGGACAAGGATTTACTCTTTTCACCCACGCCTTCTTCCTCCTTGCTTACCCATTCCCGCACACTCGAGCTCTAGCGCCCAAGCTCGTGTTCTTCTTCTCAAACCACTCCAAGCATGTCCGGAGCAGGAGGCAAGTGGATGGTCTCCTCCGTCACGGAGAAGAACATCAAAAAGTTATGGGAAGCCGGATATCTGGCCGCGGATATCGCGCACCGGCTGCCAGATGCGGGGCAGATCATCCCAATGCCCGAACCCCATGAGAGGGTAGTTTTTCTTACCCATTTTGTCCGCGGACTGGGATTTCCACTCCACCCGTTTGTCCGTGGGCTCATGTTCTACTACGGGCTGGATTTTCATGATCTGGCCCCCAATTTCATCCTCAACATCTCGGCGTTTATCGTCGTGTGCGAGGCCTTCCTCCGCATCAGGCCCCACTTCAGCCTATGGCTGAAAACCTTCAATGTTAAATCGAAGGTGGTGGGTGGCCAGCAAGCAGAGTGCGGGGGCGCCATGGTGGGCAAGATGCCTAACGTCACCTGGCTCGAGGGCACCTATGTGGATACCATAAAGGGGTGGCAATCGGGGTGGTTCTACATCACCGAGCCGCGCGACTCCAACTGGGTGGTGGACAACAAATTTTGATTCGGAATCCCGACACGGCTCACCTCCTGGAAAGAGAAGGGCCTATCCTGGGGTTCTTCGGTAGAGTTGACCGGACTCTAGACCTGCATCCGGAACATGACGAGCAAGAAAATCAAGCTCGTCAACATGGTCCAGGTCATGCTCTTCCGCCGGATCCTCCCGTGTGAACGACAGGCATTCGATTTGTGGGAGTTCGACTCGGCCAAGCACCAGACGTTGCGAGAGCTCTATGACATGACACATGAGGATGTCTGAAGGGTGTTGTTCAAGGGCGCCGAGATTCCTCCTTCCCTCACCGAGGACCGCGGACTCAGCGCAAAGCGCCGCACCAATCCGGTAAGTTTTTATATCTCTCAGGGTATTTATTTGCCCCGGTTTAGTCATATGCAGGATCTAAGCTTCTATGCCATTAACGGGACTGGATAAGGACAGCGGAGCAGCTTGATTGCCCAGCCCCCCCTGCCCGAAGTTACCGCGGGCGCTCTCCTAACGGATATGCTGACTCCGGCACCTTACGAGGTGCCGGTGAAGAAGACCAAGAAGAAGGACGCGGGGACCCGAAAGGGTCTCCGGCGCAAGGTTGTATCGGACTCATCGTCCGATGATTCCGACGCGCACTCCTCCCATGAAGACGAGGAGGAGGAAGAGGAAAGTTTCCCCCCCAGCCGGAGGAGACAAGAAAAGGAAGGCCGACCCATCCGGGGATGCCGAAGGGTCCAAGAAGGGAAGGACCCGCGCTCCGGACTGTTCCACGATGGTCGCTGATAGCGGCAATGAGTGGCTACCCAGGGTCAGGCCCCTGGCGAAGTCGAAAGTGTCCGGACACCCTACTACTTCATGGTATGTTTTATTGCACTGCTTCTCCTCATGCCGAACATGATTATATAGTCCGTCCCGAGTTCATCTTGACGCATCCTCATCGAGCGGCTCACTGGACTCGTCGGATATGAACAGTGGTTCTCTTCCGACCGCTTCCACCCCTCGCCCTACCGACAACGCCGAGGTGTTGTCTCAAAAGGCACCAAGCCAAGGGGAGGTGGTCCTGGGGGCGCCTCGAGGCGAATTCCTGGACCCTGGGTACCAAGGGAGCGAGGCTCCTACGGGATCCGAGTTCGGCCTCCAGCCGAACACTGCGCCAGAACCTTCGATGGTTCCGGACTCCGGCAGGCGGTCCCCCATTAAGTTGGGCCAACCACCCATGCCAGTGTCCTTTGTCCATCCAGAGGCACCGGACAACTTGCTGGAAGCGCTTCGCAGTGCTTCCATTGACGAAGAGCACCGCACTATCATGAGTGCAGTGGTCGAGAAAGTTCAGTCTGCTAAAAATGGGCTGACCAAAGCTTGCGCCAGCCTCCTAACAGGCTTTGAGGTAAGCAATCAAAACATATATAAGAAAATGTTACCGCATAGATAGTAGCCCCTGATGCTCTATTCAGTGTTCGAGAAGAAAGGCCGAATAGAGGATCAAATGATGAGTCAGTAGTCTAATAAGAATATGTCTATGTGTAAGTGCAGGCTTCCCTGCTGGCCGCTGCCGCGCATACTGCGAAGGTTTCTGCACTGAGGCAGGACCTGGAGCGGTCCGAGAACGAGCTTGGCCTAACCAAGAGGCAGCTCGAGGAGAGCAAAGGTAAGCATACCTTGTCTACGCTTTGGAAAAGAAGTTAGGTTGCAAAATAATAGGAACATCATGAATTTTCCAGGGGCCACGACCGAGGTGGCGACCCTGAAGAAGGCGTGTCTGAGGCCGAAGACAAAGCGTACAAGGAGCGCATCGAGCGGGAGAAGGAAGAAGCCCGAGTGGGCGAGGTGCAGCAAGAGCTCGAGGCTCTCGCCAAAAAACACGAGTCCTTGGAGCTTGACTCTAAGACGCGAGAGTCCGAGCTCGCACAGGCGCTTGAAAGCGCCTGGAGCGCCAAGGCTGAAGCCCACAAGGCCCTCCAGGAAATTGAGGCAGCGAAGAAAATAGCAACGGGTAAGGCATTCATTATGCAAAGCAAGCATGTGAAGGAAACTTCTGAAGATAGTATAGTTCTTCATCGGTGTCATCGATCTCGTCGTCGGAACGTCGTCTACTGAGAGGGGACAATTACCGGCAAACAAGGAAGAACACAAGCAATGCGATGCAACAATATGATGCATGATCATGACATGGCAATATGCTATTGATTGAGCTAATGCAACTAGCAAGAAGTTAAATGGAGTTGGTTTGAACACTAGGTTCAAATTCAAACTCCATATGTGCTTTCTTAAATGCCATTAATTCAAATTGTCATATACGGTGGCTGTAAGTTGTTCAAACATGCATGAGAATGGTACAGATGGATAGATTGAATTTTTCTGATCATTTTTCATATATAAAATATTTCATTTGGAGCTACGGTTGATTTCTATGAATTTTGTAAGTTTTAAACATTTTCTGGATTTTTCTGAATTATTTTAAATCCAGAAAATGTTTAACTGCATCAGCATTGTGCAAGCATGATGTCAGCGAGTCAACTGACACTGACCAGGTCAAACCTAACGACCGGGTCCCACATGTCATTGGCTCACTGTTAACTGGGAGTTAATCCCGTGTTGATTGGGATTTGACCCGCTGCGGGGCCCACTTGTCAGTGTCTATTAAAGAGGGATTAGTGGTGATTAGCACCTAACTAAGCGACCACGCCAGCCCACCGGGGTTTGGCCGGTGGCGACCAAAGCGTCGGCGATAGCGCGCCGGACTTGCGCTAAAGGCGATGGGGGCAGCGGCTGAGGGCACCGGGGCGTAGCCCAGGCTCACCCAAACCCAGGAAGGTAAGTGGGAGGCCGCGGGGGCACCGGAGCTCGCCGGAGTAGAGCTTGTGGCGGCGGCCAAAGTGCGCCCTCGAGTGGCGCGGGGCTGTGGGGCACGAGAAGTCCGGATGTGGTGAGCTACGGCCTCCTAGGTTCACCTAGAGCTCGTCTACGAGCTCGAACATCATGGCGCTAAGCAGAACGACGGCGGCGAAGAGGTGCGGCGGCGGCGGCGAGGGATGGGGCTAGAGCATGCGAACGCGAGGGGGAGAAGAGGGGCTCGGGGCAGGGGCTCACAGCGAGTCCAATGAGCGCGAGAGCGAGGGCGGGGACGCGTTGTCGACGACGAATCGACCGCGGTGATCGCCGGACAGATGCGGCGATGAAGGCGGCGGGGACGACGCTGCGGTGCACCCGGCGTCATGTGGGTTGGTGGAGACGAAGAGGAAGGTGCGGTGGTTCTTCTAGAAGCATCGGCGAGGCGAGGGGTGGACGATGGTCGCGGTGGTGCTCGTCCGCGGTCTCGAGTGCTCATGGTCGATCGCGGGAGAGAGAGAGCAGAGGAGGAGGAGGGGGGTCCAGAGCGAGAGGGGGGTCAGGGGGGTGTCGTGGCACTCGAAGCCGTCCCCGGCAACAGCGGCAACCAGGAGCTGGCCGAGCGCGTGCGCGCGCGCCGCGGCCACACGCCCTCCTGCCTACTGGCAGGAGGTTAGGGGTGACTGGCGCCTGGGCCTCGTGGGCTGGCTGTCCACTGGGCCGGCCAGGTAAGTCCAAGTAAGCCTTTCCTTTTTTTGTTTTTCTATTTTTGCTATTCTGTTTAGATTTAGTTCAGAGACCAAACCATTTTTTTAGATTCTGGAAATTATCGTTTGGCTAGATATAATATATTCAGAGCAACTCACCATTTTCCAGAATTATTGGATCATATTAAATATATAGCAAATATAAATCCAATGCAAATAATTATTGGATTAACTCAAATGGCCAAAAATAAATATTTCTGTCTCCTAAAAATATTGGTTTGAATTTTTTCCTCTTACCAATATTTTCACAGAGTAACAGGAACATTTCCTTGGACTCATTTGATGAGAATTAAATGTTGCTTATTTTTGGAGGTCTTCTGAGACTTTGAAAATTCCTCAATTCAAATTTCATTTGAATTTAAACATGATGCTCACATGAAAGGCTAGCCTAGTGCATACCAGAACTAGGGATGTGACAGCTCGCAGATCTTCCCCGTAGTGTACTCGATTCCGCTGAGTTTTACCGGGCTGAGGAGGGAAGCTCGACGGAGAAGTTGTTCTGGTCTCAGTATACTGGGACCGAACACCCGATGCCTTTGAGCGACCAGCTGAAGCAATTGGTCAAGCTTCACAAGGCGGCCGAACAGGCCATGAGGGGCCTTATAGTCCGGATGTGGCCTGGCGAGCCCCTGTCCGGCAGCGACTTTGGTCTGGTGAGGCGGCTTGTGGAAGCCTGCCCACGGCTTCAAGTCATAAAGCGGTCCGTCTGCATCGAGGGTGCGCGCAGGGCTTTTGCCCGGGCGAATGTGCACTGGGCGAAGCTGGACGCCATGAAGTTGGTGAAGGAGGGGCCGCCGGAGGGAAAGGAGCATCGCCACCCCGAGATGTACTATGAGATTGTCCTGAAGGGTTCCCGCCTTGTGGCGGATGAGTGTGCCAAGGATGTAATTTTTGAATGAACATGCTCGTGTGATCCTGTAATATGAAACGAGTTCATTTGCGCCATGCGACACTTTTTTAATTCAAAATATTACCTTCTGTGCGGCCATTTATAAAATCTGAGAGTTGGCCAGTCGTCGGCTTCTGCCCCCATGTAACTAGTACTGGGGTGTTCGGGATAAACCTGAGCACTCTTTACCCCAATTTTGGGTCCTTCAAGGGAGGTGTTCAATGCAACGAGCCAGGCAATCAGACTATAATGCTTTATCACTCTCACTTAGCCATAGAAGTAATTTTAAATTTTGGCGAAGCCCCTGGTATTCGGAAGTTCGAATTTGGGGCACTATACACGCCGAAGGTGGACAAGGCCGGCTCCTCGCCTGAAGCGGAAAAAGTCTTTAAGGACTTGAGACCTCTCGAACAGCGACCAGTCTCTCGCCTTATCATGACAGTCAGTTTTCGGCTTTCTCTACTGAGGTGCTCGTCTGGAAGAACCGGGACACAATCGCAGTAGTTCTACCACCGCTACCTTAGCCGATATAGCGGAACGTAAGGTACCAAAGCACGGGAGTCGGGCAAACCCAACATTTGACCAAAGACATGATTCGGAGCTGATGCATATAATGCTATAAGTTTGGGGTGCCGCACTGTCGAAATTGTTCGGACTTCTTGCACCGTATTATGGAGTAAATGAAAGCCCCTGGCATACTGACCGTACCCGAACATGCGGGTGCGGATTGTCGTAAATGGAAATATAAGAGAGAGAAAAAAGCTTAAATAATGCAAGGATAGACTAATGATATGCATTGTTATTTAAATAATACGTCGAAGCGTACTAGTACAAGTAGTGCAATAAGCAGAAAGTAGGACAATTCGAAATGTCCTATCCCAAGGCAAGCTGCACATAGATAGTGAAAACGGGTATATTAATTATTATTAGAGACCACCTGGGAGTTCCCGTGTTTATCTTAGCTTCTTGCCGCCTTTGTTGTTGCTTCCGGAATGTGTCTGACAATTGTATTGCCGGAAAGGGCTTCCAGAGAGTTAGGCCCTGAAAGAGAAAAGAAGTGATAAAGGTATACAACCCCTAGGGCGATTAAGCCGCATTGCGGGATGTGCCCTGATCGTGCCCCCGCCTATGTCCATGGTATTTTCTGTGCGTAGTTATGTACGCCCGACACGGATTTTGTCGCTTGACTAGGACTGGGACGGGGGCCGAATTGTTAGGCGACCTCTGAACATGCCAGGCGATCCTGTTGCGGCTTGTTCCGTACTCACTTGAAGGTGTCCGGGGGCTGTGACGCCGAATTAGTGGTCTGCCTTAAAAGGCTGCTTTGTGCTTCTGCTGCAAGGGCCGCAGTGTGCTCTTCCATGCGGAGCGAGCGTTCTGTGTTTCCATTTACCGTTATGACCCCTAGGTCCTGGCATCTTGAGCTTGACGTATGCGTAATGCGGCACTGCATTAAATTTTGCGAATGTTGTTCGTCCGAGCAGTGCGTGATAGCCACTGCGAAACGGGACGATATCGAAGATTAACTCCTCGCTTCGGAAGTTGTCCGATGATCCGAAGACCACTTCCAGTGTGATTGAGCCTATGCAATGGGCCTCTACACCTGGGATGACGCCTTTAAAGGTGGTTTTGCTGGGTTTGATCCTCGAGGGATCGATACCCATTTTTCACACTGTATCATGATAGAGCGGGTTCAGGCTGCTGCCGCCGTCCATAAGGACTCGAGTGAGGTGAAATCCGTCAATGATGGGGTCTAGGACCAGTGTGGCGGATCCGCCATGATGGATGCTAGTGGGGTGGTCCCTGCGATCAAAGGTGATCGGGCAAGCAGACCATGGGTTGAACTTTGGGGCGATGGGCTCCATCGCATAGACGTCCCTTAGTGCACGCTTCCGCTCCCTCTTGGGAATGTGGGTTGCGTATATCATGTTCACCGTCTTCACTTGTGGGAGAACCCCTTCTGTCCTCCTGTGTTCGGCGGCCCGGGCTCCTCCTCGTCGTCACTATGCAACCCCTTGTCCTTGTTTTTGGCGTTTAATTTGCCGGTCTGCTTGAACACCCAGCATTCTCTATTGGTGTGATTGGCTGGCTTGTCGAGAGTGTCGTGGATTTGACACGAGCGATCCAGTATGCGATCCAAACTGGAAGGAGCAGGAGTACTTCTTTTAAATGGCTTTTTCGGCTGACCAGATCTAGAGCCTCTGAATACGGCATTGACTGCCGTATCTTCTGTGTTATCGTCGTTATTGCGGCGCTTTGGTCTATTACGACGTTGCCTACTGCTGGCATCTTTGGTATCCGAAGTGCCCGGATTCCTCGATGTGTTGTTGCTGCGAGCCAACCAGCTATCCTCGCCCGCGCAAAAGCGGGTCATGAGTGTTGTGAGGGCTGCCATAGATTTCGGCTTCTCCTGGCCAAGGTGGCGAGCAAGCCATTCGTCATGGATGTTATGCTTGAATGCCGCTAGGGCCTCTGTGTCCGGACAGTGGACAATTTGGTTTTTCTTAGTCAGGAACCATGTACAGAATTGTCTGGCCGATTCCCCTGGCTGCTGGGTTATATGGCTCAAGTCGTCAGCATCCGGTGGCCGCATGTAAGTGCCCTGGAAGTTGTCCAGGAATGCGTCTTCCAGATCCTGCCAACTGCCTACGGAGTCTGCTGGCAAGCTGTTCAGCCAATGCCGAGCTGGTCCTTTGAGTTTTAGTGGGAGGTACTTGATGGCATGTAGATCATCGCCGCGAGCCATGTGGATGTGAAGGAGGAAATCCTCAATCCATACAGTGGGATCTGTTGCGCCACCGTATGATTCGATATTTACGGGTTTGAAACCCTCCGGGAATTCGTGATTCATAACTTCATCAGTGAAGCATAGGGGGTGTGTGGCACCTCTGTGCCGGGCTATATCCCGACACAGTTCGTATGAGTCTTGTCTGCTATATTCGGCCCGGCCGGATTTACTCTTGGTGTATCTGACGCGACAATCATCGTCCCGTGTTGGCGCGCATGCCAGTGACCCACATATTGACCTTGCGATTTTTGCCTTACTATCCAATACGTCTCGCAGGTCCCCTGTGTTGCCCCGGGCATTAGTATTTTTGACTGAGTGGCGGCAGGGTGCAGGCTGAACTTCAGGCTGAAACGCCTCTCTGGCTCGGCCACGTAGTGGCCGGTCAGCCGCATCGTACACTGGTGAATGAGGTTTCCATGCTTCCTCCTCGAGGTGTGGTAGCAACCTGCGTTTCGGGTAACTCTTGGAGGGGCGCTCAAGTTTGTACTCCTTGGCGGCAAGGACTTTGGTCCATCTGTCTGCTAGCAAGTCTTGATCAGCTTGAAGTTGCTGCTGCTTTTTCTTCAGGCTATTTGCCGTGGCCATAAGCCGGCGCTTGAAGCGCTCTTGCTCGACGGGGTCCTCAGGCACGATAAATTCTTCGTCGCCGAGGCTCACCTCGTCTTCGGAGAGAGGCATGTAATTGTACTCCTCCGGTTCTCCATCTGCTGCATGCTCTAGAGGGCTGGCTTGTTCATCCTCCGGCTCTACATCGTGCTGGAGGGGATTGTGATTGTCTTCGGCACTATCCGGAGTGTTATTATCTCCTGTGCCGGTATCACTACTTTTGCTATGGTGGGACTTAGAGCAGCGCCGCTGACGTCGGCGCTTGGGTTGCTTCTTCGAGGGGTCATCCTCTGCTGTCTCGTCGCCATTACCTTCTTTAGGGGTGTCCAGCATATATATGTCGTATGATGATGTGGCAGTCCAGCACCCTGTGGGCGGTGGTTCCTACTCGTCTCCTGCATCGTCGTCCATACCGTCGATGTCTTCGGAGTCGAAGTCAAGCATGTCGGTTAAATCGTCGACAGTGGCTACTAAGTGGGTGGTGGGTGGTCAGCGAATTTCTTCGTCGTCCGCATCCCATTCTAGCCGGACATAGTTCGGCCAAGGTTCTCCTGACAGGGAGAGGGACCTCAATGAATTTATCACATCGCCGAAGGGCGAGTGCTAAAAGATATCCGCGAAGGTGAACTCCATGATCGGCACCTAGTTGGATTCGACAGGAACGGATGTAAGCGGCTCGGAGTCCGTGGCCGAAGGTGAATCCAGTGGTTCGGCGACACGGCTCTCGTAAGGGGTGAAGTCAGTATCCGGCTCCATCGCCACTGAGAGTGCAGTCTCCATGGCGGGGTCTATCCCTCCGCTCTCGGATGGCTAGATTTGCTCCAGATTGGCGGCCGGAGTAGTTCAGATGCGATCTCCCGAACACTATCCGATAGTAGAGTTACGTCGTGCTCGTCGTGACTATGCGGCACACCTGACACGGGCTCGAATCCGTCGAAGATCAAGTCTCCGCGGACGTCGGCAGTGTAGTTTAAGTTTCCGAATCTGACCTGATGGCTAGGGGCATAGCTCTCGATCTGCTCCAGATGGCCAAGAGAATTGGCCCGCAGTGCGAAGCCACCGAATACAAAGATCTGTCCGGGGAGGAAAACCTCACCCTGGACCGCATCACTACCGATGATCGAAGGAGCCATCAAGCCTTATGGTGACGACACAGTGGAACTCTCAATGAAAGCACCAATGTCGGTGTCAAAACCGTCGGATCTCGGGTAGGGGATCCCGAACTGTGCGTCTAAGGCAGATCGTAACAGGAAGCAGGGGACACGATGTTTACCCAGGTTCGGGCCCTCTTGATGGAGGTAATACCCTACGTCATTCTTGATTGTTCTTGATGATATTAGTATTACAAGAGTTGATCTACCACGAGATCGTAGAGGCTAAACCCTAGAAGCTAGCCTATGGTATGATTGTATATGTTGTCCTACGGACTAAACCCTCCGGTTTATATAGACACCGGAGGGGGCTAGGGTTAAACAGAGTCGGTCACAAGGGAGGAGATCTTCTTATCCGTATTTCCTAGCTTGCCTTCCACGCCAAGGAGAGTCCCATCCGGACACGGGACGAAGTCTTCAATCTTGTATCTTCATAGTCCAATAGTCCGGCCAAAGGATATAGTCCGGCTATCCGGAGACCCCCTATTCCAGGACTCCCTCACCTAGCAACCTCGTTGCTTATTAGTTAATGGACAATACTCTCACTCTTAGCGTGCTGGTTATTGAATCATCATCCTAAGATTGATCGTGCTACCTAGTTCTTATTTCCGGCTCTTGGATCAATGAGTTAGGATTGTGTCAATCCCTCACTCTTTTGATCATATCGTCTTGCCCTGAAAAGCAAGATTGTTCTCGAGCTTAATAACATATCGGTGGTTCGTGATTTTCCGAATATCTTCTCGGAAGTATTACTAGGTTGTTCCCTGACCGCTATGTTGAGTCCGTGATCAAGTTGGTTTTCCCATAAACCACTCATTCTCTAAGAATCTGTGTTGGATACCCCTGAGCTAGTTGGTTAAGCCAAACAACAACTTGGAGAGTTGGAAGATAAAAGCTTGCCTAACTTAGTTCGTTCCAAAGGGATATCCTTGTGCTTGTGTGCTAGTTGAAGAAAGATGATATCTCCATCGATTGGTCCCTGTGATAAGTTGTTGGACCTATTGTCTTATCAAAACTTTGATTTGAGTATGGGCTATCGTCAAATCAAATCAGAACCAACAATGTTCGCAATGTTGTCTTACTCGTGGTTGATCCCTCGAGCATACACCATTACATCTTTCGATATGACCAATACTATCACCGTGTGCACATGATGGTGGGAGTCCAGTGATATGGATATTCTGATGAGTTGCTATTGAGCCCATCAACAGCATCTTGTCTCGTCCTTGATTCATGTTGAACATCAAGATAGTGTTGGAAACTTTTGTAAGCTTTATCTTCATGTCCCGTTTATGAGATACATGTTTGGTGTAAGAAGTGACTTTCTCCAAGTTCACGTGCATTAGGTGCAAGTTGCCGCCGTGAATTTGAGAAAGTTAGTTTTTGCTTCCCTTGGAATCATCCCAACTCAGTCATGCATGTGCGAAGTATTCTGTGGTTTGGTAGATTAATTACCTCCATTCCATATGTATTCCCTAGCACACCAAGCCACTGGCTGATTTGTTCAAGGAAAAGAAGTTTCTTCATAAGCGCTAATCATATGACTTATGCAAGGACTTCGTTATCCGTGATGATGGTTCCCAACTAGAACTCGGTAGTGTTTTATTATAAGACTAGCATGTGGTCATGCTTGTCTAGGATAGTGCGTTCACAGGTGTGTAGCAGAACCAGCTCATAATTTGGAGCTTGCTATCGTAGTTCATCTCCCGAGAATCTCGCAACGTCATCTCGTCGACTTGTGTTGCAAACTTTCATTTTTCTCTCTAGGATGGATGAGTCTGGATTATCCTGACACCAACCAGATCTGAATCTCAGGCAGGTGTGATGGTTGGAACCTTTCCCAAGAACTATAATATTGGTCTCTCTGTAACCCGGTAAAGTGGATGTCGTGGCCAACACACCCAACCGAAAGACCCATTATTGTAGTATCTTGATTGAGACAATTGGCCACCTTCCCAAGGATTCCCTAGGATTTACTTCTATAGTTATTCCTTATGGATTCTTGCGTTACCGAAGTCCGACCTTCTATCTGATGTTCTAGATACCAAACCATATCAATAAATGGGTTACGCTAGCACATCAAGGAGAACATTAGAAGCAGGGTTCTAAATGTCTCTCGGTCGATCATCAGATTTTGTTTCCTTGGCCTCGCTAAGGAGAAATCTGAGAAGGTGTTATCTCCCTTTGCATCTGCATCGTCCATCACTATTCATCATGGTAGTATGTTATGTTGCTAGGATCCTTGACACGGGTATTGTCAAAACCTTGATGAATATGGAAATGCTCAAGTTCTTGAGAGCGCGCGCAAGCACTAGGATTTATCGTCGGCATTAATTGGGATCCGTTCTCAGTTTCTTCGATTATGCCATAACCTTTCTAACAGTGGAATCATTCTCTACTATTGAGTTTCTCCCAGTTACTAGAATCATTCCCAGCATTAGCATTTTGTTCCTTGCTTGCACCGCCATTGTGCCATTCAACCATGGACTGCCCTTCTCGGTAATTTCTTGTCAGGATCACCTTCAAAAGTGGTCCTATCATGGGTCCCACCATTTCTGATGATAAGCGAAAATCATCCTTTGCGTTGTCTTCAACAAGGTAGTCCACATCATCCATCCTAGTCCGGGTATGCCATCCCTTCGTACTCCGCCAAACGAATGTTGTGAATTGCCTTAGGCTGGTATAAAGAGTTTCAATGATCTCTGAATCAAAAGTAATTCTTTTTGCCACTTAAGGGAATAAATCTATGAGTCACCTCCTCTAAGGTGTCTTGTTATAGTATCATGGCAACTCAACTCCTTGCTACGTTGACAACCGTTCACCACCCTCTTAAGTGTGGAATTGTTGTCTACCTAGTGAACCTTCTTCATCTGCTTCGCTCCATCCCTTTGGATGTGTGCTTCGTGTCTCAGCTCGAGAGATGTTTCAACGTCTCATTCTGTGAATTGATCCTAAGTTGTTCGATCTTCGAGAAGATCGATCCTTCTAGAGTTTTCCCTTTCCTCTCTTTGTCATGTTAGTTGGAGTTCTCAGAGCAAGACATCGAGACAAAGATGGTGATCGAATCAATGTTCTCATGAAGTGCAACCTGGACGATGAAGATTGTGTTAGTTTGTGTTCCCTCTTCCTCTTACCCTATGCCTGAATCTCGGGACGAGATTCTTGTTTAGTGGGGGTGAGCTATCACATACCTAGTATCCCGCAATGCACTAGGCTAGCTTCATGTGTGCATCATGTTTAAATTCAAATGAATATGAAATGGGGATGATAGAAAACCCCCAACACCCCCTTAATCCAACTAGGGTTTACTAAAATCTTCTTCAATGAACCTGAAATACCCTTCTAAAATGTTCATCATGTTTGCCTTGGTCTAGAACCTCTGACAAAAATGTGCACATATTTTGAGGACATCACAGGGTCACTGAATTAAATCATACTCTATTTGCATTTGGTCATTTAAATGCTATATAATATTTTAAATGTCCAAATAATCATAAACTTAAATGTTTACTGTTGGATATATTCCAAACAGTGTGCTTGAGCAAGTTTTATGATTTTTTACTGTGCCTAAGTATTTTTAATAAAGCCACAAAGTTATAGAACAAAAGGAAAAACAAAACAGAAACAGAGAGAGAGAGAGAGATCCCCTGGGCCTACCCACTTGGCGGCCCAGCTCACTGGCCCAGCCCACCTGGGCTCCCTTTCGCCTTCCTCCTCGCGCAAGTAGGCGAGGGCGTGTGGCCATTGCGCGCCGGCACGCGCCCGAGCCACCTCCTGCTTCCGACGCTTCTGGAGCCAGCCCCGAGTGCCACGCACTCCCCCTCGCCTCCCTGCACCTCTCCTCTCTCCCCCTGGACACCAACCCCTCCTCTGCTCCCCTGTCGCACGCACCACCGAGCGGAGCTCGTCGCCACCATCGCTGTTCACCATGGCCACCGCCTCCCCCTCGCCTCACTGACCTGTCCACGAGCCCCGCCACCGTCGCCTACGCCTCTCCCTCGAGCCATGTGACGCGGGAAGCCCTGGAGAGCCGCCATCGCCGTCGTCTTCATCTCCGGCCGCCGGAGATCGCCTTCGCTGCCCCGTCGACCCCGGTGCGTCCCCGAGCCCGCTGAGCATCTCGTCGCACCCACCGTGAGCTACTGCTCATGCTCCCCCTCTCCATTTTCTCATCGTGCGCCGTAGCCGTCGCATGCAACCGCACACGCCACCACCCGCGCTCGTCACCAATGATGCCCCGGTGACCATTTGGCCCCCAGCATGCACCCATCATACTCACCACACCACGTAGATGCCGTAGGTGCTAAACGCACATCGCCACGGCCACTGCAACCGCGTCCCCGTCCGCTCCCGACTCCGGCCGCCGCAAACCTCGTCGCCGGCGCTGCTCCCGGCCACCCCAGCCTCTGCCACCGCCACTGTTGGATGCGCCACTCCACCCTCTTCCCGTAGCTGCTCCCTGCGCGCCAAAAGAGCCCCTGTAGGTGGATCCCGACGCGCTCCGCCGCGTCCGGCCTCGTCAGCGGCTAAACGCCGGTGGGTTGACCGCTTTGACCGGCAGGGTTTGACCCCGTCTGCCCAGGGCTTTGACCCCTCTCTCACACTGACACGCGGGCCCTGCCCGGCTAATTAATCTAGTTTAAGTTTAAACTTAATTAGTTTAACCTAGGTTAGTGCTAATTAAACTAGGTTAGTTTAGCTAGCCACTGACACGCGGGCCCCACTAGTCAGGTTTGACCTGGACCAGCCCTATTGACCTCTGACATCATAGTGACGTCATGCTGACGTAGTAATTCTTTCTGGAATTTAAATAATTCTTAAATGGTTTAATTATTTCAGAAAATGTTATAAACTTCTAAAAATCATATAAAATCAACCGTAACTCAGAATGAAATAAGTTATATATGAAAAATGATTACAAAAATTCAATCTTTCCATATGTACTAGCTTCATGCATGTTAGAGAAACCTAACCTTGCTGTTTAGATGAAACATGATAGTGCACTTATATGAGTTCATAGTTTAGGCTTGTATTTGAATCTTTGATTCAAATAATCTCAAACCACCCTGGTTTTAGTTGCATTAGCCCAACACACAGCATATTGACATGTCATGATCATGCATCATATTGTGCATTGCATTGATTGTGTTTCCTTCTCTGTTGCCGGTGTTTGTCCCCTCTCAATAGACGTGGTTCCGACGATGATATCGATGACACCGATGAAGAACTATGATATCTTCAGAAGTGTCAGGCAAGCAAACCCCCTTGTTCATTCCGATACAATCCCACTCTCTCGCTCCTGCTCTCTTTTACTGCATTCGGACAACATCGATTAAACTGTTACATGTTGCGGTAGCTGAATCCCTTTTCCTCTGCATGACCTGTCATTGCCATAGTAAATAGATGAAACCCACTAGCATGAGTAGGAGTTGTTTGATCCCTGATGTGCCTACTCATTCATGCTTGTTTGTCATGCCTGCTACTACTTAGAGTTGAGTCAGGTCTGATTCTTCGGGGATGAATTGGAATGGTGATGAACATGTCCTACAGTGTGTGAGCTAAGTGTGTGAACACGATTTGGTAAATGTAGCGGTGAGAGGCAATGTAGGAGTACATGGTGGGTTGTCTCATTGAAACCGTCCTCAGGAACTGAGTTCTGTGTTTGTGATCCATGAACAGCTACTACCACGCATTGGGCCCGAAACCAATGGACCCTCTCGACTTATTAATCGCCTTGATCTCTGTCCAGGAGTTGCAACTAGTTTTTATTGTTTGTAGGATATGTGTTGGAGGCCATACGTAGCGCTGACCCTAGGGGTGGTCTATGATCCGGTAGATACACCGTGGCCCGGTGTACTGGGCGCCCGTTTGGTGTCTCGAGAACCCTGCACACATCGTTTAGGGCTGTGAGCGAAACCCCGGCTGGATCTCCTCGCGGATGGAACCCGAATAGGCGATAAACCTGGACTAGAGACTTCTGTGGTTAGTCAGGTGCTGGCCGACTCCCTCGCCAGGCTTCCGCTTGAAGGTTGCCGAGATACACGACGTGTACATGGTGGTAAGTGGCGAGAGCATGTGTGAAGAAGTACGCCCTGCAGGATTATAAATGATCTATTCGAATAGCCGTGTCTGCGGTAAAGGACTTCTAGGTTGCCTATACAGTTCATAGACAAGTGAAAGTGGATACTCTAAAATGCGCAAGATAAGCGTGAGTTCTATGGATGGCATTCTTGTAGGGAGACGGGAGCGGATCCATGGTGGTGTATTGATATGGTGAATATGTGGAATCGTGTGCACCACCTCAAAGAGTTACCTGCAGTCGTAGTATAGGATAGCCACTGAGTCAAAGCTGGCTTGCTGCAGTTAAACTCCACCACCCCCTTTGTTGATAATGATGCATATGTAGTTAGTTCTGATGTAAGTCTTGATGGGTACATTTGTACTCACGTTTGCTTAATTTATGTTTTTGCAAAGAGACTTCAGTCTCGCTAGTATTTTCGTGTGGACTTTGACGTTTAGCTTGATAACTCAGCTACGATCTTGTGCCCTCGGCAGGATCTGGTAGATAGTTAGGCTTCTCAGCCTTTTTCATTTGTAGATGTTTGTACTCGGACATGTTAAGCTTCCGCATGTGCTTTGACTTGTATGCTCTGAATGTTGGGTCATGAGACCCATGTTTGTACTATCTGACTCTTCGGAGTCTTATGAATAAATACTTTGAGTCGTAGAGTTTTGTTGTGATGCCATGTTGTATTTACACATATTGAGCATATTGTGTGTATGATTGAAATGCTTGGTATGTGTGGGATCCGACAACCTAGTTGTCTATCCTTGGTAGCCTCTCTTATGGGGAAATGTAGTCTAGTGCTTCCACTGAGCCATGGTAGTCTGCTATAGCCCGGGTTACCGGAGTCCTGTTAGCCCAATTACTACTGCTCCGGAACACTTAGACTGGCCGGCATGTGTCCTTCTTCGATCCTGTGTCTGTCATTTCGGGGAAATGTCACGCGGTATCCTTCGGAGTCCTGCTAGCCCAATTGCTACAGCCCAAATTCACTCGCTAATGACTGACACGTTCGTTGTTGGGTCATGTATGCCTATCCGTGTAAGTTAGTGCCACTTTCGGTTCACGACTAGTCATGTCGGCCCGGGTTCTCTGTCATATGGATGCTAGCGACACTATCATATACGTGAGCCAAAAGGCGCAAATGGTCCCGGGCCAGGTAAGGTGGCACCCGTGGGGATACCGTGCGTGAGGCCACAAAGTGATATGATACGTTACATGCTAGATCAATGTGGCTTAGGATCGGGGTCCTAGCAGCATGCATCTCAAAGTATTAAGTTCATTATAAACAGAGTAACGTAGACATGAATAGATCAATCAATATGACCAAACCTCATCATTTTATCCTTAGTGGAAATAACACAATACATGCCTTTGCCCTTTCTGTCACTAGAAAAGATCACCGCAAGGTTGAACCCACTACTATGCACCACTCCCTCTGAAGATCTACTCATCTATCTTGGCCAAATAAAACTCATAGATCAGAAAGCATACATGGCTATGAAATTACACAAGAGAGAAACTTCAAGAGAATGAATATGTATATATCAGTGAACAATCTAACATAAATCCACAATTCATTGGATCCCAACAAATATGCGACAAGAATTACATCAAATAGATCTCCTAAGAGATCATTGTATTGAAGATCGAGAGAGAGAGATCCACCTAGCTACTACTATGGACCCGTAGGTCCTGAAAGAACTACTCATGCATCATCATGGAGGCAACAAGGTTGATGAAGATGGCTTCCCCAATGATTCTTCCCTCCGGTAAAGTGCCGAAACAAGGCTCCAGATGGCAACACGTCAGAACAGAGGCTTGCGGCAGCGATAAAATTGTTTTGAGTCTTACTCTGAGGGTTTCAGAATATATGGGTATTTATTGGCCAAAAGTTAGGGCAACCGGAGCACCATGGGGCCCATAAGCCACCCCGCCGCACCCTACCCCCAGGGCGTGCCCTTGGCTTGTGGGCCTCCTATGGGCCTTCTGGCCTCTCCTCGAAGCTTTTAGGCACTACTAGGGAAAAGCCTAGCAGCAGCGCGGGTTTTAGGTATAGGAGTAGTGCGGGGTCCCGTGCTACTGATACGGTGCTACAGCTAACCTGTAGCAGCATTGCATGTCTGCCCGTGCTACTACTATACAAGTGTAGCAGCAGCAAGTAGTATGGAAGCGCGCTACTGCTAACAGCTCTAGCACTCTTTATTAGACCATGCTACTTCTAGTGGCATGATGCTGCTAACTTTTCTCCACTCGCTACTGCTAATTTTATTTGTTTTTGTTTTTTTCTGCATATTTGTTTTGTATTTGACCATGCTTTATACAAGAATCTTTAGCATATCATACACATACAAATGTAACCATAGCATCAAATCATGTCATCGTCATAATCATCATCCAACACAAAGTGGTCTCTCGTCATCATCTCGAAAATAGCGATACAAGTCTCGATTACTTGCAACTACATCGTCATCCATCTAAACAATGATATATGAAAGAAGAGCTATCACTGTGAGTGAGAGCGGAACCATGCAGTACATGAGTTTGTATCCCTCTCTCACATTAGCGTGAATCTAAACTAACTACTGGCTGTCGCTCAGAAACTGAAAACCGGTACACCTGGGGCCTGACACTCTGGCCACTCATCGTATACTCATGGCGTTGCACTTGTTCATCATCGATGATCTATGCACCTGCATCGTCACATGAGTCGATGATATGCAACATACATAGTTGAGCTACAGAAAGAGACAGACTTGGCAAAAATAGAAGCAACATATCATAAGCATACATTGAAGGAAATGTGCCCTAGAGGCAATAATAAAGTTGTTATTAATATTTCCTTATATCATGATATATGTTTATTATTGATGCTAGAATTGTATTAACTGGAAACTTAGTACATGTGTGAATACATAGACAAACAAAGTGTCACTAGTATGCCTCTACTTGACTAGCTCGTTGAATCAAAGATGGTTGAGTTTCCTAACCATAGACATGAGTTGTCATTTGATTAACGAGATCACATCATTAGAGAATGATGTGATTGACTTGACCCATTCCGTTAGCTTAGCATTTTGATCGTTTAGTATATTGATATTGCTTTCTTCATGACTTATACATGTTCCTATGACTGAGATTATGCAACTCCCGAATACCGGAGGAACACTTTGTGTGCTACCAAACGTCACAACGTAACTAGTTGATTATAAAGGTGCTCTACAGGTGTCTCCGATGGTACTTGTTGAGTTGGCATAGATCAAGATTAGGATTTGTCACTCCGATTGTCGGAGAGGTATCTCTTGGCCCTCTCGGTAATGCACATCACTATAAGCCTTGCAAGCAATGCAACTAATGAGTTAGTTGCGGAATGATGTATTATGGAATGAGTAAAGAGACTTGCCGGTAACGAGATTGAACTAGGTATTGAGATACCGATGATCGAATCTAGGGAAAGTAACATACCGATGACAAAGGGAACAACGTATGTCATTATCCGGTTTGACCGATAAAGATCTTCGTAGAATATGTAGGAACCATTATGAGCATCCATGTTCTGCTATTGGTTATTGATAGGAGATGAGTCTCGGTCATGTCTACATAATTCTCGGACCCGTAGGGTCCGCACGCTTAACGTTTGGTGACGATCGGTAATATGAGTTTATGTGTCTTGATGTACCGAAGGTAGTTCGGAGTCACGGATATGATCACGGCACTACTAGGAAAAGGGCTATAGATGGAAATGACACTAATGGCGCACCAGACATGTGGTGCGCCATTAGTGTGGAAGACACTAATGGCGCACTAGGCAAACGGTGTGCCACTAGTAACAAAATGTTTTTTTTCATTTTTTCAAACATACTAATGGCGCATCTGGGCAGAGTGCGCCATTAGTAGTTAGAACTACTAATGGCGCACCAGCCACAGAGTGCGCCACTACTGTATTTTTTTTATTTTTTTGCAAAACTACTAATGGCACACCGTTGCATAGTGCGCCATTACTAGTTTAAACTAGTAATGGTGCACTGTGCCACGGTGCGCCATTAGTATAAAAATAATTTTTTTTTACATTTTTGCAAAACTACTAATGGCGCATGTCTGTGTGGTGCGCCATTAGTATGTTGGGTTACTAATGGCGCATGTCTCTGTGGTGCGCCATTAGTAACCTGGGACCAGCTAGATATTTTTGGACAGCCACACCTACACACTCACTTTCCCCACTTCATTCCCCCACCTCCTTCTCTAAGCTTGTCGGCTGCCTCCTCCTCCTCACCTCATTTGCACCATAGATTAATCAAAATTAAGTGTTGAAATTATCTTTTTTTGATAGGTAAGTAAGGGGAAAGTTATCTTTATGTTGTAGATCTACTTTTTTCTCCCTACCTCGCTCCAACAACGTGCACATGCACTTTTTGTGGCCTAGCTAGATCTATGTATGTTTGTGGTGTTGCATATATGTTTGTGTTTGCAGGTACCGGTATTTGAAATGCGATAGTTGCCAATATTTTGCCGGAATGATGATTCATTTCCGTTTCGGCGAGAATTTTGGCACTATGCATTCTTTTTGGTCCTATTTTTAGGGAAAGTCATGCCAAATTTTTTCTTGGTTCTAAAATATCGTTTTGCTCTACCCCACAGGCGACCATGGTCCGCATGATGACCGAAGGCATCGTGAATAAGTTTTTGAGCTCCGTGAAGCCCGAGATGCTTCAAAAGAACGAGACAGAGATAAGATGTCTGTGTCGAAGATGCAAGCTGAAGAGCCTTATTGCGGACCCGGATTCCGGGCAGGTGCGGGACCACCTGCTCTTGCGTGGTTTCATGGATGGCTATCGGTGGCAAGGTGATGAAGATGACTATGAAGTCGTCCATGGGTGCCGGGCAAGAAATGAGGAAGGGCAGCAAGACAACCACTGTGGCTCGGGCGGGCGAGAAGACGAAGAATCTCCAGGACATGATCACGACGGTGATGCTGTACACAGTCATCATGTAGAAGATGCCGGACATGATGATGAGGAAGATGCCGGAGCAGACGAAGGGCATGATCATGAAGATCTAGATGCCGGAGGAGCAGACGACGATGGACCATCGATGGGCTGGGTGTAGGACCCTCATATTCAAGAGCTGCTTCTCAAGTAGACGGATAACGCAAGAGCTGCCGCCCGAGAGAAAGCCAAGCTGGATCAACTGGAGATAGACGCGGTTACTCCATTATATGAAGGATGCAGACCCGAGGATACATGCCTGAAAGTAACGCTCATGGATTTGGAGATGAAGGTAAAACACAAAATGACCGACGCATGCTTCGACGAGAACATGTCATTCTGGCACGAACGTCTTCCCAAGGGGAACAAGTGCCCGACCAATTTCGAGGAGGCGAAGAAAGTCGTGTGTCCTCTAGATTTACCGCACGTGAAATACCATGTGTGCATGAACAATTGCGTCATTTATCAGGGCGAGCACGCGGAGTCTACCATATGTCCGGTGTGCGGCATCACTCGATACAAGAAGAGCAAGAAAGCTCCTCGAAAAGTGGTGTGGTACTTTCCGATCACTCCTCGTCTGCAGCGGTATTTCGCGGACCCTAAGGTAGCAAAGCTCCTATGTTGGCACGCGGATAGGGAGGAGAAGAAGCGAGAAGATGACGCAAATGATCCGGAGATAAATAAAAAGACAAGATGCTGAGTCACCCTAAGGATGGGAGCTAGTGGCAAGCGTTGAACTTCGAACACCCAGAATTTGGGAAGGATCCAAGGAAAATCGTGCTGGGCGCGAGCACCAATGGAGTCAATCCGTTTGGCAGCCAGAGAAGCACACATAGCACCTGGCCTGTGTTTGTGTAGATGTACAACCTTCCCCCTGGTTGTGCATGAAGAGGAAGTACATTCACATGAGTATGCTAATTGAAGGGCTGAAACAACCAGGGAACAACATCAATCTGTATCTGGGGCTGCTGAAAGAGGAGCTAGACACGCTGTGGAAAACGCCAGCCAATATGTGGGATGCCGCAGAGAAAGAATATTTCCCTATGAGAGCCGCACTGCTCACGACGGTGCATGACTATCTCGGTTACGGATATCTCGCAGGGCAGGTGGTCCACGGATATTCTGGATGCGTCAGGTGCATGGATGGCACAACGTATCGCCAGCTAGATAGAGATCCCGGGTCTTCGAAAACCATGTTCATGGGACATCGAAGGTGGCTTCGTGACGATGACCCGTGGAGGAAACGCAGGGATCTGTTCGATGGTGAAACCAAACTCCGAAGACGCCCGCGTACGAGGAGCGGCGAGGAAATAGACGGGCTGTTGAAAAATTGGAAAGATTGCCCACTACCGGGAAAGAAGCAAAAGGCGCCAGTGTCGGGAAAGAAGCGAAAGGCGCCAGAGCCGCTGCTGAAGGTATGGAAAACGAGGTCTGTTTTTTGGGACTTGCCGTACTGGAAGATCCACCGTGTGCCTCACAGCCTTGATGCCATGCATATCATGAAGAACGTGTGCGAGAGTCTGCTTGGTACCCTGCTCAACATGCCAGAGAGGACCAAGGATGGGCCGAAAGCAAGGGCAGACTTGAAATCAATGGGCATTAGGCAGGAGCTTCACGCTAATGAGGATGATGATGATGATGAGGCGAAGCAGGACACAGAAAGTCATCGCAAAGGCAAAATGGCCAAGAAGACCGAAAATGACTACCCTCCCGCGTGCTTCACTCTAAGTCAGGAGGAGATCGAGCAGTTTTTCACCTGCCTCATAGGAGTAAAACTTCCTTACGGTTACGCGGGCAAGATAAGCAGATACCTAGACCCAGTGAAGCAGAAGTTCAGTGGGATGAAGTCTCACGACTGTCACGTGCTGATGACGCAGATACTTCCAGTTGCAATCCATGGGATCATGGACGCACACATCCGTGAAACGCTATTTGGCCTATGCAACTTTTTCCATCTCATCTCTCGGCAGTCGGTTGGCATGAGGCAACTCAGAAGGCTACAGGAAGAGATCGTGGTGATACTATGCGAGCTTGAGATGTACTTCCCGCCCGCATTCTTCGACGTTATGGTGCATCTGCTGGTCCATATCATGGAGGATATCATCCAACTCGGGCCGACGTTCCTGCACAGCATGATGTCGTTCGAAAGGATGAATGGTGTCATCAAAGGATACGTTCGCAACATGTCACGTCCAGAGGGAAGTATAGCCAGGGGCTTTCTGACCGAAGAGTGCATCTCCTACTGCACGAATTATCTAGGCATCAAGAACCCCGTTGGTCTGCCCGTCAACAGGCACCTCGGCAGGCTCGCTGGATGGGGTCACCGTGAGGGTCGCCGCGAAATGCATGTCGACTTCGAGGGTCGACTCGCCGACTTTGAAAGAGCAAACCTAGTCGCACTACAACACATAGACAAGGTCGATCCTTGGGTGGTAGAGCACAAAACCTTTATTAAGGAGACGTACAATGACCGAGGCCAACAGAGGACGGACAGAGATATAATCAAAGAGCACAACTCATGTTTCACGCGTTGGTTCAAGCAGAAGCTTTTGTCGTACCCTTTACATGAGGATTCTTCCGCGGAAGAACAACTCATATTCGCCTTGTCACAGGGCACCAAGCACAACCTGATGACCTATGAGGCGTACGATATCAACGGCTACACATTCTACACCGAGGACAAGGACATGAAGAGCGATGGTTATCAGAACTCCAGGGTAACGATGGAATCCTACACCGGTAACAACAAGGACAGATACTACGGAAGGATCGAGGAGATCTGGGAGCTGAGCTACGCTGGAGAGAAGGTCCCGATGTTCCGTGTTAGATGGGCCAAGAGTGTCCTAAAAGAAGACCGGTATTTCACCACCATGGTTATACCCGAAGCCAAATCCAAGACCGCGGGCGCAAACGTCACCGCAAAAAATGAGCCATGGGTACTGGCTTCCCAAGTGGACCAATGCTTCTTCATTACCGACCCGTCAAAGCCCAGTCGTGTTGTCGTGAGGAGAGGCAAAAGGAAGATCATCGGAATGGATGGAGTAGCCAATGAGCAAGACTTCGACAAGTATAGCGACCCAAAGATCGAACATGACGACGACGATGAAGTAGCAGCATACACCACAAGAAGAAGAAGGACCACCCTACCTAAAGGATGTCCGTTCCACAGAAGAACTCCATTTGCGAAAAAGAAGGGCAAGAAGATTATGAACAGATAGCTAGCTAAGATCGACTGTATTTAAATCGTAGTCTTCATTTCTCGGTTGTATTTCATGGGCACTTTTGATATCATGAATATTTTTAAATTTCATGGGCACTTTTTGAATTCATGAATATTTTTTCAAATTTGATGATATTTTTTCATATTCAATATTATAAAATATTGAATATTCATGAGGACACTCGATCTCGATCCCCCTCCATCTCGATCTCGATTCCCCCTCCATCTCGATCTCGATCCCACCCGCGCCTGCTCTCCCCTCTTCATTTTCTTTAAAAAAAAGTGTAGACCACAATTGTTGTTAAACAACAATTATTACTGTTTTTATAAAAAAATATTACTGTTTCATATTCATATTCATTTTCTAAAAAATTATTACATGCAACAAAAAAATTACTTATGGCGCACCTCTGGCTGGTGCGCCATTGCTATATATAAAAAAGATTACTAATGGCGCACCTCTTCCTGGTGCGCCATTGCTATGTAAAAAAATATTACTAATGGCGCACCTCTGCCTGGTGCGCCATTGCTATGTAAAAAAAGATTACTAATGGCGCACCGGCCGCAGGTGCGCCATTAGTAAGATTCCCCCCTAGATAATTCCCTCCCTCTCGCCAGATCCCCTTCGTCCCTCTCCCTCCCCCCGCC